>NC_143229.1:19225788-19401988 GCF_030267445.1 Bombyx mandarina | reverse complement strand
AAATAGTGCCATGATGTAGGACGCCTAGTAACAAGGTAAAGCGATGATACACGCAGTATAGTTCGCGTGGCGTGCTTTGGAAGAGGCTTTTAATGATGATGACGAAATAGTTTCCAAGTTTAGACACGTTGGAGATAGAGAAGAGATGTCAATCGTCCATCCGCATCAACCTGCAACAGCTAATTTAGGCAGTCACAACTTACCCCGCTGGGACCGAACACTGAGCTTATATCCACCCATCCAGGGGTAGGTTCATTGAGCGTGCAGATAACTGAAAACGGAAAATATAATGGATTACTTCGATGGTCACATAAGAGGTCCGGTGTTAAACTATACATGTGGCCAGTTAATACATATTTATATGTCTCGACTTTAGCTATTTCGGAAAAAAGACACCTTGAATACTTGCCTATGGGTGGCCTCACTATGGCCACAGGTAAATCCTTGCCCATTGTACGCACGACATCCTCGGCTATGGCCTTCGTGAAGCAGTACGTGTTGGGCCAGTCCCTTATCAAACTGAAAACACGAATTCATTACACATGACCGATTTCAAACTACTCCTCCTGTCTGCACATGCCCTCACGACCCTCGGTCCCAGAGCTCTCATCCACCCAAGTGACGCGCGTGTTCACTTCGGCTCGTCTACTCACTCAGCAGTGATCGCGTTGAGTCTGCATTCTTCAACTGTCTCCGCGAGTTGTATCATGACTTCCGGAGGAATAGGGCTTTCATAGAATTTCTCCTCGATGGTGTGATTTATTTTGGTCTTCGTTGCATTGAAGAACGCAGTTGACACGTGTACGAAGCATCTAGAAGAAAAATGAAACAGATATTTAGTGTGCCTCGATTTCAAAGACGTCGTGGCTTAAAGAATAAGACGCCCGGTGGAATCCTGCAACCTCGAACCGATTTTATGATACGTAGGTACGGGCAGCCGTTGTAACTATACTGAGACCTTAGAACTCATTTTTTTTTTTTTTTTTTTAATAATAATAATAATATTTATTCAAGCCTCTTAAAATACAAACACGTACAAAAATACTTAACACTAGTATAATAATATACATGGCTTTTTTATGAGGTATACAATAACAATATTCCCTGACTTTTATGCTAGGAAAAACCTGTGTTACAAAAGTCAGTGGTTCAGTGCTAGGTCACCAGGTAAAGAAAGTTAACCAGGAAGAACGATCTGTAAGAATATAGTACGTGCGTGTGTGTGTGTGTGTGAGTTTATGTGTGTTAGTGTGTTTGTGTGTGTGTGTATGTGTGTCATACAATAAAGTATAAAATATTATTATGTATTATATTATATATTATTATATAAAATATTAATTTAAAATTAGCTACAATAAATCAACAGTATATCATACTATATATACATCATTATACATTTTTACAACACGACTTGTTCTGTTTCAAAATAGTCTAAGTTTAAGAGCCAAGACTTCAGATTATTTTTAACGTCATACCTATTTAAGCCATCTATCTGCTGAGATATATTTACTTTATTATAAATTCTGCTACCTGACGAATAAATCTGTCGTCTGGCAAATTCCGTCCTACAAACAATAGTGTCAAAGGCCGGTTTTCGTCTCCTCGTGGAAAGTGAAGTTTCTGGCATTGATGGGAGGCAGGAGTGCTGTCGCAGAACGGACCTGTGGATAAACAGTTGTCTAACCGTCAGCACTCCTGCGTCACGATACAGTTGTCTAGTAGAGTACCCAAAAGGCTTCCCCAGCATCACCTTAAGCACTGCCCTTTGCGCTCGTTCGATATTAATAAACTTTGTCTTGCAGGCACATCCCCAAATAGGGATGCAATAAGTTATAAGCGACTCGCAAAGGGAAGTGTATACGGTAAGCAATATTTGCTTATCTGCCGAGCCTCTTAGCTTTTTAAAAATAAAAATTAAACTTCGAATGCGCGTCGTCACAAGTTCCAGTTGATCATACCAATTGAAACAGCTATCCACCAACACCCCCAAGTATCTGATATTATCAGTCCTAGCAATCTCCGAGAAATTACATGCGGAATATCGTCCATTACATACATGGGCCTTGAGAGTAATGGAATCACGCGGGGGTTGGAAAGATTTTCTGCTTGCAAATGTTAAAAATTTGGTTTTGTCAATGTTTAGAGTTAATAGGTTGCGGTTCAGCCATGTCATCGTCTGGTTCATTGCAAACTCAGCATTCTCAATTGCCTCTACCCACGTGTTGCCTGAAACTATAAGTGCTGTATCATCAGCATATGCAAAGAGACGACAGTAGGGGTAAGATTGACTACAAAGATCGTTTACATAGAGCAGGAACAAAGTGGGCCCAAGAATACTGCCCTGCGGAACCCCGTACTCAATTTGCTCCGGCTTGCTTATATGAGGACCGATCTTGGTACATTGTGTACGATTTGACAAATAGTCGCGGAAAAGAGACAGAACGTTACCTCTGACTCCCAGAACTTCCAATTTATTGATCAGAAGAGGGACACAGACAGTGTCAAATGCCTTAGACAGATCTAGAAAGATACCAAGACACTTTTGTTTGCGTTCAATTTCCGCAACAGTGTGCTTAACTAGCGAACTTACCGCATCTTCAGTGGAAATGTTCTTTCTAAATCCAAACTGATAATCTGAAATTATTTTATTGGAATCTAAAAAGCCACTCAATGCTTTATTCAGAATTTTTTCCAGAACCTTCGATAAAGTTGGCAACACTGAAATCGGTCTATAATTGTTAACACTGTCTCTGTCCCCACTCTTGTATATTGGATGGACAATTGCCTTTTTGAGTGAGTTGGGAAATTTTCCGGATTCAATAGCGAGGTTACAAACGTAGGTAATTACTGGGGCTAACGCAGGACAGGCGAGCTTGAATAACTTAGGGGGTATACCATCCCAACCAGAAGCACAGTCACCACGAAGGCCACGTATTACGTCAATGACTTCCTGTTCGGATACTCCCGGCAGAACCATTGAATTCAGTTGAGAATATGTCAACTTGGGAACAGTGGTTTCAGTAACCGAAGCATGAATTATTTTACTAGCAAGCTTTTTCCCAATATTTGAAAAGTAGGAGTTAACTGAGTTAATGGAGACCTGGCTATCACTAAAATTATTAAGAAGCTCTAGAGGCGGAATAGTTTCTTTTCCAGTTTGAGTGATACTCTTAATTACCTTCCAGGTCTTTTTTGGGTTATTTTTTACTTTATTAAACTCTGATCTCTCAAACTCTCTCCTCAGCCTTTTAAGTAGATCATTGCAGAAATTGCGGTATCTTTTGTAAGTCTGGACAAGAATGAGGTTATTGGGATTTGCTTTTACACTTTTGTGCATGTTATCACGATTACGCATGCATCTTACTAAGCCTGTGGTTACCCAGGGTTTTATAGTTCTTAATCTACATGGGATTACAAAAGATATTGTGTGTGTTTGAAGCAGCGAGATAAGTTTGTTTAAAAATAGATCCGTAGCCAGGTTAACATCATGAGAGGTGTAGATTTCTGAAAAATCGTACACTTTTAGTTCAGCAATTAGCGTAGGATAATCTATTTTAGTACCAATTTTGTTAACGAGCCGTCTCATAGGTTGGAAGTTTAAGTTAAAAATTATAGAATAATGATCAGTTATAGTGGAGTCTGTGACAAGAGTCGTAGACTCCAGGCTCGACTTTATGAGTACGTGGTCCAGACAACTATCTGCTCTCGTGGGAAACAAATGACCAGGTAGAAGTCCATGAGATACAGTTGTGTTCAAATACTCGTGCGAATGAGGATCTTTATTATGGGCCTTGATGTCAATGTTGACGTCACCAATGATGACGATATGTTTAAAAGAAGATAAATTTAAAAGAGCATTATTTAGGCTAAGAATAAAATTGTCTGTGTTTTTATAAGAAGGTGATCTGTACAATCCAATGATAGCAAGTTCATCATCAACTTTACATATTAAACAATTGGCATCGGTGAAAGATGGTTCTAAAATAACATGTTTCAGAGTGTTTCTTACATATATAACCACCCCTTCATTTTGGTTCCTCGCGTTTTTCGATGAATATGAGATAAAGCCGTCAAGTTTTGGTAAGTGTACAGTATTCATCAACCAACACTCCGACAGCACAAGAATATCATGTACAAATCTAAAGGAGCTCAAGAGCACATAAAATTCGTCAAAATTTTTGTTTATGCTTCTGATATTCATATGTATAATCGTAAGAGACTTTGAGTGCGGGTTCAAGTACCTATCACAATGCTGAGAAGGACATTTATAAGGGTGAGAAATGACTAGCTCTTCGAGTTCATGATTTAAATTATCTAAATCAACCATTTTGACAGTGAAGTAATACGAAATAGACTACTCGCCAGCAAAGAAAGACTGAAGTATAGAGCCCGTGAGAATATAGGAAGACCTAGTAGATAAGATACTATAATTTTTATACTTGAAAAAGAACAAGAACTTAAATAAAGTGTCGCATTAAACATACAATTAATATATGTTGTGAGTAGGTTATGTTTGAGCGTGAATGTCCTTTGTATATATACTTTCCTAACGAAATCAAATGGTTCAATATCTGTAATAGGGTACAGCCAAGTTTCAGATAAACAAAGAATGTCTGGATCATTAGTATCCATTGACTCTTGGAACTTGTCCCAGCCAGTATTCATTGAGCGTATATTTAACAGTCCAAGCGAAAATGTTTTGAATCCTTGATGATTAATTTTTTTATGAGTAACCATTATTGATACATATATTTACTAAGACATGCATTAGAGTCCACAATTATTAACATACTAAGCTAACTTAAACTGCTAAATTGTCTAACGCACTTTTATTTAGCACTGGGATGTGACTGCTTTCCTCATTTTTTCTTATATATATCCGTCCGTTCCTAACCCACACAAACCTGTAGTTTAATTCTTTCGCCTTTGCGCGTGCTGCTGCATGGAGTTGTTTATTTTCAGGCGTCAGGTGCTTTGCTATGAATATAGCTGACTTCTTTTCTTCTGCGATACCGAGATGGCCTGTATTGAGTCGGTTACTGGGGTTATTTTTATTATATTGTATTGCTGCTTTATGAAAAGATTCCTTGAAGCGGGGGCTGCTGAACTTCACTAAGATCGCTCTTGGACGCGGATTAGCAGGATTTAGTTTTGCTATTCTGGAGCAATATTGTAGGTCAGTGTCCTGGACAGGGTGGTTTATAACGTTACCAAGTTGTTTAACCGTTGATATCAATGATTCCGTTTTAAATTCCGGTACACAATGTATCTCCACGTTTGCCGCTCTCATTTGTTGATCCAAAGTCCTCAGTTTGGCAGTAATTTCGAGATTATTAGTCTTTAGTTGCTCGTTTTCTTTTTGTAGGTTCTCAACTATTGTTTTCTGAATAGACGCCTCATTTTTCATTTCTTCAAATTGCTCGTTAAAGAAAGTTATGGACGCCTTGAACTCCGCGATAACTTTCTTCATCTCTTGTAGTTGAGTAATGTTTCCTTCGGTTATTTGCCTCATTGAACTTTGGAACTCGGCTCTGAAGATTTTACGGATTTCATCAGCTGAAATGCATGGACAGATTTTCACATTGCTGTTCTTACGAAATGTCACATTGTTCTCTGACTCGGAAAAGTGATCGTCATCTCTTCCTGTTCGCGCAGGTGAATCCGTGTTTTTTTTTTTTTTTATTGCCCTTGTAGGCAGACGAGCGTACGGCCCACCTGATGGTGAGTGGTTACCGTCGCCCATGGAATTCAGCAATGCCAGGGGCAGAGCCAAGCCGCTGCCTACCGCTTAATACTCTCCACAAGCCTCGTTTGAAGAAGGACATGTCATAGCGCTCGGGAAACACCGTGGAGGGGAGCTCATTCCATAGCCGGATGGTACGTGGCAAAAAAGACCTCTGGAAACGCACTGTAGATGACCGCAGTGGCTCCAGGTAGTATGGATGAACTCTACTCCGGTGGCGGGAGGTGCGATGGTAAAAACGAGATGCCGGTATCATCTCGAACAATTCCTCAGAGCACTCCCCATGGAACATACGGTACAAAATACAGAGATGATATCACTCTTTGGTTGTTGCGACTTGCATAGCTGACAAATCCATTTCTTTTTATGGTCTTCCGTCATCGTACTATAGAACCGTGTTTCGGGAACATTTGCGCACAATAAATCGTACAATCTACTACATTTGGAGCATTGTAAGAATCTTCGGTCTTCAATATTTTCTTTACACCCAGAACATTTTTTCTTTGCCGGTGGCGCCATAACGTATTTGTATGTGCTAATATCAGAGTTTACGCTCTTGGGACGCTTACTTTAAGGTTGCATTCAGTCTGTGGCGCGGTCAAATGCGCGTGTGTGAGTAGCAGCGAGCGGCCCGCGGGTTGCCCTAGGTCAAGGTCGCCGGCCGTTAATATTCAATAATAATATAGTTTTTCAATTGCTACTCACAGGTTTTTATGTATTTTGGAAAACTAATTTCACCAATATGTAGTCCAATAAACAAGCTTTCTTTTGATATATAGCACAGTAGGCACAATCCACTTTTAGCATGAAATATTTACAAAAAACCGTAGAACAAAGAAATATCGTGTTATTCGCACAAGACTCGGACGATCCCTATTATTATTATTATTGCTAAAATTGGATACTTTTCATAATATAAAGTGTGTTTAAATAGCTCGTCAATAACACGATCTATCGATCGATCGATCGATACTATCGGTAGATTGCCATTAAAAAAAAAAATATATAACTCATATCTCAAGGTGGGTGGCGGCATTTACGTTGTAGATGTCTATGGGCTCCGGTAACCACTTAACACCAGCTGGTGAGCTCGTCCACCAATCTATGCCATTAACAGACATTCAAGAATGGCGTCCGCGTTAAAGGAGTAACATAGTATAACAAAAATCAAAAGCCACAAAAGCTGAGGTTTTTTTTTTTATTGCCTTTGTAGGCAGACGAGCATACGGCCCACTTGATGGTGAGTGGTTACCGTCGCCCTTGGACTTCAGCAATGCCAGGGGCAGAGCCAAGCCGCTGCCTACACTGTGTAACCACTTAACACCAGATGGATCGTGAGCTTTTCACCCATCGAAGCACAAAATTTGGAAATTAAATTCGATACAAACTTTTGTTTGAGAACAGAAGCAAAGTAAGCCTTAATTTACGAGGCCTGATTCGTTAAACAGAAAGAAGAAGAAAAAACACCTTAGATTTTTGCAGCATTTGGCCAATTCCATGATCTCCCTGGTTCCTCTGACGTTGATGAATGTGGCCTTCTTCAGTGGCTCTACGAACCTGGTCGTGGCGGCTACGTGGAATATCACATTCACCTGTAACGCACAATTAAAATTCATCTTTGTAGTTGATTTAACTTTTTTTTCCTACTTATTCTGGTAACCTCGATGGTCATACTAGATTCACCGGGCGAGTAGGTGACCTCACGGGGCTCGGTGGACGTTGGTAGCACTGGCCCTAGCAAGAGCAGTACTTCGCAGAATCTACCACCGGATCGGAAACGCGACCCACTGAGAAGATCCGGCGAAAAACTTAGTAGGGCTGTGTCAGACTGTGTCTATAGGTCAGTTCGCTCGACGAATTCTTCGTCGTGATCGACGAGTTCGACGAAGACGGTGACCGGTGGTTAAGAGTATGTGGGTTTAGTTGCACGTGGAGGAAGTGTGCTTTAAAGGCACCAAGTCTAGATCAGGAGGAGAAGTGTTGCGAGCGCCAAGCTTCAAGGGTAGGTTGACTTTAAGATGTTTAGCAGAAAAATCTGTCTGCCCACTTTCTAATTCGGTTTTGCTGTTACCACTGGAACTCCATCAATAGCCCTGACTAATGTAAAAACCATTACCTTTATTTATTTATTTATTTATTTATGTTGCACCAACAAAGTGATCATCAATAAAAACATTGACAAATAGACAATAAGTACATGACAGATGTCATCTCAATTATTACTATAGGTACACCGTGCAATCGACAGTGCAATGAAAATACAATGAATAATTTTAAGAAATTTTAAAAGTGTTCTGAAAATATCGTTTACACCGTAATTAAGCGAAAATTGTAGTAAGAATCCGTTCATTAATAGTGTGTGTAATGTAGCTTTGGAAGTTTAGGCCAATTCAAAATACCTCTTGCGCAAGCTTCATCCTGTCTTCATCGTTCAGGCCGACGCCTAGTTCTGAGATGTCGCCTTCGACCGGTATCACTTTCCGAGCGAAATCTGGTTGTTGAGACCGTAAATTATCGTATACCTTAAACAATAAATAAATGCTCAAGAACAGCTTCCAAGATGAAGGAAATGTATAGTGTAGGTAATAAAATATGGCCCTAAATTTATAGAACTAATTCGATAGGAGCGTTGTTTAAATATGATCTGGGCGACGGAGGGGGAGACCGGACTATCGTATATGGTTGGTGCTTCGTGAACTCCTCAGCACAGGAGTCACACATAGTGGCCTTTGGGCTTCAGAAAGCGTTGAAATCCTGGCTGACTTTTCACCATTTTAATGATAGAGACTTAAATTTTGGAAGTGCCTGAGAAGCCACGATCTGTGAGAAGATCTAGCGAGAAACTCAGTGGGCTGTATCTGTGGGTTAATTTACTCGTCGAGCCCTTCGTCGCAAGCGACGGGTTCATCGAGAACGATGGCCGGTTGGTTTGGTACAAAAGCCCATAGTCGTGATGATATGGTATTTACCGCCACCCACCTTAAGACACGAGAAAGAATTCTTAGTGTAGTATTTTATTGTAGTATTTTTTACTGTAGTATTTTATATTACATTTACTGTTTTATCCATCAAATATCGAATTGCGCGGGAAAATAAGTGAACAGATATTGCTACTACGAGGAAATGGAAAGCAAACTGCATCGTTGGAGTCGCCGTTCTTATGCTGGGTAGGGTTAGATAATTGGCGTAATGCTGGCAAATTTAAGAGAATTAAAAGTATTCCATTTTAATCCAGATCAAATAAGTCGAAGCGCAAAAATTATATACGTTTAGCTGTCGTGGAACGTAAAAACTGAACTTGGGCGTATTGTAAAATGGAGGCTGTTGCTAATGTCAGTTGAGTAAGTTGAGTTTGAATGGGAATTTAATAATGCCTTTTTTTTTAATGGATTTTATGACCTGGTAACTAAGACCTTTAGGTCATGTCTTATTTTAATTTATATTCATATTTTTAAGAAAAATGATATTATGGAGTGAAATGAAATGAAGATGATTAATTTGAGACATTAATCAACTGGGATGAAGTTAAATGAAATGAAATGGGATGAAATAATATAATCTCAGTAAAATGGTGGTCATTTACTAAGATTTTTTCAGTGGACTTTTTGGAGGATCCCGAGAAGTTACGTCCAGCGGCTTTGTTTCATTTTCCCACATTTGTGCACTTTCACAGACATTAAACAGTTAATAAACCACCATTACACATTACACATTTAAGCCCGAAGAAACACTAAATAGACAAAATAAAACAAATCACACAACTTCACTCCTCGCGTTCCCGCCAAAAAGTCCTAATAGTGACATTAAGCGATTTAGCCCATAGATAATACACATAATATAACCTCACTTTAGGACTAATGAATGACAGTCCAGTACGCAGAGCTATTACACTTAATATTTGGTATAGACGTGATGCCAACGTTGCTCTCTTGCAGTACTAATCTATTTCCATCCGATCGATGCGTGAGATTTTAATAAGATTTTTTGTTTAATCATTCTAAATACACTTGAAGATTGCAGAGACAGAGCTATATAGAGACAATGACCTGTTTGGTAATGAGAGCGCACACTACCAGCTAATATATTAAGATAAGTATTGAGATTATAGTATTTTTGTCTTAGTTTAATCCTGATTGTGGGTTAATGTGTTACAACGACATCTAGTTTGGTAAAGGTGTGCCATTGACAGTTTTCAAGTGTTCAGTTTTTACAATACACTATAGATGGCGCTGTAACAAAAATAATGGTTCATTAAAAAAACGCACTAACAGGATCTTTAAATTGTAACTGGAGCCTTTCTTCCATAGACAGTCCCTTTTTCGATCGTGCCAATATGTAAATCCGCTTAACGTCGCACGATCTGAAACAGGCAACGCGTTGAGCTGGTTTTTGAAGGGGCTGACAGTGGAAGAATTAGATCTGATGAATCTTTGAAAATATCTTGAGAAACTCTACAGAGATTTTTGCTATTCGCGCTGGATATCGGGTCGGTCCATAACCCTTAGAGCGCGAACCGTCGATATCGAATAAGTCGTCGTGGCCTAAAGGATAAGACGTCCGGTGCATTCGTATGTAGCGTTGCACCGGTGTTCGAATCCCGCAGGCGGGTACCAATTTTCCTAATGAAATACGTACTCAACAAATGTTCACGATTGACTTCCACTGTGAACGAATAACATGGTGTACTAAAAATCAAATCCACAAAATTATAATTTGCGTATTTACTGGTGGTAGGTCCTCCTTATGAGTCCGCGCGGGTAGGTACCACCACCCTGCATATTTCTGCCGTGAAGCAGTGGCGGGTAGCGTATTTAAGTCGTAGATGTCTATGGGCTCCAGTAACCACTTAACATCAGGTGGATTCTGAGCTCGTCCATCCATCTAAGCAATAAATAATAAAAAATCGAAATCAAATCGATAGATCGAATACAGAAACAAAAAAACTAGAAATCTGTGGACTGAAAGACTTTTGTGTTCGTAAAAACATATCCGATTGTTTCCATTACCTTGCTTCGGCCTTAGAGCACACGAGACGCGTACAAGTACTCAGTGGCACCGAACACTAAATGCTTTAATTAAAGTTCTGGCTTCATCGAGAATCAGAACAGAAACTCGTGCCGAAACGAGCAAGGCACTGAAGTGAAGGATGGTTAGCGGGGCTCACAATATCCAGGGAACCCGCGACACGTCTGAGACCCGCCATCACGAGACATTGCCACTATTTCATTGGAACTATAGGCAGTACGCTTCCAGAGACCGTTTCTGCCACGTACCATCCCACTCCAGAATCAATGCCCCGTGGTATTCCCTCTACGTAATCATATGTCCTTTTTAAAGCTTAGAAAGAGTTCTAAGTGTCTTGCCAGTACTCTCAGTATTACAAACTATCTGTCCACGCAATATCAACTTTACGAATCTAATTTGAATTGTAAGTTATTTAAGGCACTACCGATCACCTTAGAAGCTTCTCTATGAGTTGTTTCCCGATGAAGCCCGTCCCTCCAGTGATCAGCGCTGTGGTTCCCGCGTAGAACTGCCGCACAGCCGACTCGCCGCGGAGCGCTTCCTCCTCCAGCGACTTCTGACGCGAGACCTGCTCGATCTCCAAAGCCAAAGCACTGTCCATTCTGAAAATAATAGGAATTTATATTTAAAAATGCCAGTTTTAGCTGTCTGCACTAATCTGCCGGTCCTCATCCGATATCTTTCTTCAATTGACCCATCGATGTCGCTGGCGTCCGCGTGCAAACCTGACAACTCACATTTCGGCGTCTGCTCAAAAGCTATAGCTTCAAAAGCTTATAGTATGGCTTCAAAGGCTTAAAGTAAAACCTTTAATATTTAAAACTTTTTAGTTTTTTAAAAGGATTTCTATTCAGTGTCATTCAGTGAAGTCCTCAAATATATTAAGTGTATAATCTATGGTGAAGTCTATCATTCAGTAAAAAGAGAGTTCAGTTTTGTGTTTATATATTAATATAAAATTAAGATTAGTTTAAAATATTCATTTTAACGGGTTGAGGAGCGGAGTGGTCTCTGTGGGTGGATACAATTACTTTGCCATAACAACATTAGCGGTTCGTTGGGACGCCCCAACTCACCTGCCTGGAACACCCCTGACCGCAAGTTTTCTATTGAATATGTAAGAAATCCCCACCGCCCCATGGCTCATCTAGGCTAGTAGCTATAACATATTGAAGGGGGACTATTCGACAATATAATTGTATAATCAAAAAACCGAAAGTTGGAATAGCTTATTTGAGTAATTCTTTATCCATATGCATTTAATTACTGTCGCCAAAATTGCAAAAAAATCTCGGTCCTTAACCTGTTAAAAGAGATTAAGGGCTTTAAATGTTGTTTTCTTATTATATCACCACAAACACAATTACATCATTTATTTTCTTATTAATTTTATTAATTCTGAAATACTCCATAACTTTATATACCTATATGATTAATACAAAACATAATACTATTTTAAATTTAACTAATTAGTTATATTTACGTATATATTTTTCAAACATGATTTTTTTCGTTCAATTGCAAAATTATTATAGATTTGCGGGTTTGATTTTTATTACACTATGTTATTCCTTCAGCGTGAAAGTCAATCGTGAAATTTGTTAAGTAGGTACGTATTTCATTTCAAAAATTGGTACCCGCCTGCGGGATTCGAACGCCAGTGCAACGCTCAACACGAATACACCGGACGTCTTATCCTTTAGGCCACGACGACTTCGAATTTATTTATGATTTACCAAGACATTGTTGTACATCCGTTTAATGCAAAATTGACACATCACTAAATTCAAAATAAATAATAATGTTTAAAAGAAATATTTCCTTTGCACTACGTTAACTGGTAGAGACAGCCTTAAACTTAACGCATTGAGGTAGTTAATAGATCAAAAATGAAAATGATTATTTAAATTATTATAATTTTCCCATACCTATTCGCTGGTAGCGTAAGGGACTATTCAGGTACGCTCGGACGGGTAGCTGAGGTCTCGGGTTCAACTTGACAGAATTTGCTAACACCGGGCCCTAGCAAGAGCAGTGCTTCGCCGAAACTACTACCGGATCGGAATCGCGACCCACTGAGAAGATCCAGCGAAAAACTCCGTGGGCATTATTATATATATACAAATATATGCAACAAAGGTTAATGTTGATGGCGACCTTTTTAAAACTGCCCTCAGTCCTTGCGGTGTACTTAAGTATAATTTACTTAAGTTTGTAAATAAAATCAATTAAATAATTTGATGTCCAATTTCTTCTTCTTTGTCTTGCACCTTATCTCATTAGGTGGGGTCGGCACAGCGAATGTTTCTATTCCATTCTCTTCTATCAGCCGTCATCTCAACACTCACTCCTCTCTCCGGTGGACAAGAATCATTTGGAAACGAATTAAGCGCGGTGTACCAATCCAGTGAAATAACTCATATCATTTATTAAATTTATTTATTTATTCGGCGAGTAAAACAGTCTCTTTCGAGACTAACCCCCCGCTGAGATCACCGCTTGTTGTGGCATTCTCACAACCCAGTGGGGCCCCACCCTCCCAAACTTCCACCCCAATCCTAGCCGACTGCCGTTTTCACGGCAAAGGCACTCCCCCCCCTTGGAGCTGGTAAAGCTCAGGGGGTGAACTCCTACTCAGGGGACTCGCCTTTCGGCGAGTGTGCCTTAAGTCCCGGGGACGCCCCCCCCGGGCAAAAACGAAAAAAAAATGGAAGAAGAGCTCTTAGGGTTTCTCGGGTTACTTGCCGAGAAGTACCCGGTGCTATCCAACCTCACGGCCGAATTCGCGGCCTACAGGGCCGCCCGCGCGAGTCCCGCCCCGCCCGCGTCCCTCGCCGCGTCATTTCGAGCCGCGCAGTCATGCCCCGCCCCCAAACCCAATTTGAGCGCACGTACGCACGTAGCGACTCACGAAGCGCCTAGCGCCAACGAAGCGCCTAACGCACCCGCGACGTCATTCTCGCCAATCTCATCCGTCGCGTCGTCCGTAATAATTAACTCAGGTTCAGACTCCGATACCGGATCGGAGATGGACTTCGAGTCCGCGACGAGCCCGCAGCCCGGAACCTCGGATGGGTTCCAAACGGTAAAACGCGGGAAAAAACGTACTCGCGCCGTGGAGTCCCGGAGCTCCACGACAAAACAAACCAAGTCAGCGACTGCCTCCCGTCCGCAGGTAGTCGTGACACCGGAGTCGGACTCCGGCCGCCGCGCAACCCCACCGCCGCGTCCCAAGCCCGCACCCGCGCAAAAAACCGCCGCCCCGCCCCCGCTGATTCTCCAGGAGAAGTCAGCATGGAACCGCGTCTCCCAGGCCCTTCAGGCAAACAAAATAAATTATACCCATGCGCGTAACGTCGCGCATGGGATTCAAATAAAGGTCGCAACGCCGGGCGACCATAGGGCTCTATCCGCGTACCTCCGAAAGGAGAACATAGGTTTCCATACCTATGCTCTTCAGGAGGACCGCGAGCTCCGCGTAGTAATACGCGGAGTTCCGAAGGAACTCGACATAGAGTACGTAAGGGAGGATCTGACCGCTCAGTCCCTCCCGATAGTAAGTGTGCACCGGATGCACAACGGACGCGACAAAAAACCATATAACATGGTTCTAGTCGCTCTAGAACCAACCCCGGAGGCCAAGAAAAAGATCGCATGTCTCGCGACAGTATGTGGCCTATCCGGGGTTACCATTGAAGCCCCCCATAGACGTGGCACTCCCGGACAGTGCCACAGATGCCAACTATATGGCCACTCGGCTCGGAATTGCCACGCGCGCCCCCGCTGCGTGAAGTGTCTCGGCGATCACGCCACGGTAGATTGCTCGCGAGTTAGGGAAACCGCGACCGAACCTCCAAGCTGTGTCCTATGCCTTAAGCAAGGGCACCCCGCTAATTACCGTGGATGTCCTAGGGCTCCGCGAAAACGTCCGACCCACCCAGCCCCCCGTACCGTCGGCCCAAAGACTTCGGTGCCTTCAGCACCGAAACCCGCCTTCGTACCGGCTGCGGTTCCCACCGTCTCGGCGTGGAACAAACCGCTGCCGTATACGAGGTCGGGAACACAAACCGCACCCCAGCCCCCGCTCGCGACACGTCCCGCGCCGCAGCCCCTGCTCGCACCTCCCCCCGCGCCCGCGTACCGTCCCTCGCAACCCTCAGCCGTCAACGACTTCACGCTCGTGCGCGACTTCGTCACGGCGGTCAACTTCGACCGTCTGCGATCGTTCGCAGACGCGATGCGAAGGGCGGTTAACCCCGAACAACGGCTCGCGGCCGCGTTCGAATACATGGACGTTTACGAGTCCGTGGCCCGTACTTTCTAAAATCACCGGTAATCAATGGCGCAAAACGCTAGAGAGAAACCATATTCCCTTACGTTAGCATTCTACAATGCTAACGGACTCGCGCGACAACGCGATCAAATTTACGAATTCCTCCGCGACAATCTTGTAGATATTCTGCTAGTGCAGGAGACCTGCCTGAAGCCCTCGCGTCGTGACCCGAAAGTCGCGAATTACGTCATGGTTAGGAATGACAGACTCACCGCCTCCAAAGGCGGGACTGCCATTTACTATAGGCGGGCCCTGCACGTTGTCCCTCTCGATACCCCCTCGCTCTCACATATCGAGGCGTCAGTGTGCCGTATCTCGCTGACGGGACACCAGCCGATCGTCATCGCATCCGTTTATCTCCCCCCGGACAAGCCCCTTCTGAGCAGTGACATCGAGTCACTGTTCGGCATGGGAGACTCCGTCATCCTGGCAGGCGATTTAAATTGCCACCACACTAGGTGGAACTGCCACAGTTCAAACATAAACGGTAGGCGTCTCGACGCGTTTATAGACGACCTTACCTTTGAAGTAGTCGGTCCCCCAACTCCAACATGTTATCCGTATAACATCGCGCTCCGTCCGAGCACTATAGACCTGGCACTGCTGAGGAACGTAACTCTGCGCTTGCGTTCCATCGAAGCAATGTCAGAGCTCGACTCAGACCACCGACCTGTCGTTATGCAGCTCGGTCGCCCCCACAACCCAGTCACAGCTACGAGGACCATGGTGGACTGGAAGAAGCTGGGCAAATGCTTAGCCGATGCCGCTCCACCAATCCTCCCCTGCGGCCCGGATTCAACTCCATCCCCCGAGGACACAGTCGAATCCATAAACATCATCACGGATCACATCTCTTCCGCGATCATAAGATCCTCAAAAGAAGTCGATGTGGAGGATAGCTTCCACCGCATCAGACTGTCCCCCGAACTTAGGAACCTCCTAAGAGTTAGAAACGCGGCAATCCGGGCCTACGATCAACTTCCCACGCACTCAAACCGGATTCGGATGCGTCGTCTACAGCGGGATGTAAAATCTCGCCTAAGCGACGCCCGAAATGAGAATTGGGATAGTTACTTAGAAGGACTCGCGCCCTCTCATCAAGCATACTGGCGACTAGCAAGGACTCTCAAGTCCGAAACTACCGCTACTATGCCTCCTCTCGTACGCCCTTCAGGCCAACCACCGGCTTTCGATGACGATGACAAGGCAGAGTTGCTGGCCGATGCACTGCAAGAGCAGTGCACCACCAGCACTCAATACGCGGACCCCGAACACACCGAGGCAGTCGACAGGGAGGTCGAGCGCAGAGCTTCCCTGCCACCCTCGGACGCGTTACCCCCCATTACCTCTGACGAAGTTAGAGAAGTAATAGACAACCTTCAACCTAAGAAGGCACCCGGCTCCGACGGCATCCGCAACCGCGCGTTAAAACTCTTACCAGTCCAACTGATAACAATGTTGGCTACCATCTTAAATGCCGCTATGACGCACTGCATCTTTCCGGCGGTATGGAAAGAAGCAGACGTTATCGGTATACACAAGCCGGGCAAACCGAATAATGAAACCGCTAGTTACCGACCGATCAGTCTCCTCCCAGCGATAGGAAAAATTTACGAACGGCTCCTTCGGAAACGCCTCTGGGACTTCGTTACCGCGAATAAAATTCTAATAGACGAGCAGTTTGGATTCCGCGCCAAACACTCGTGCGTACAACAAGTGCACCGCCTCACGGAGCACATCTTAATAGGGCTAAATAGGCGTAAACAAATCCCGACCGGCGCCCTCTTCTTCGATGTAGCGAAGGCGTTCGACAAAGTCTGGCACAACGGTTTGATCTACAAACTGTACAACATGGGAGTGCCAGACAGACTCGTGCTCATCATACGAGACTTCTTGTCGAACCGTTCGTTTCGATATCGAGTAGAGGGAACTCGTTCTCGTCCCCGTCATCTGACTGCCGGAGTCCCGCAAGGCTCCGCACTCTCCCCGTTACTATTTAGTTTGTATATCAACGATATACCCCGGTCTCCGGAGACCCATCTAGCGCTCTTCGCCGATGACACGGCTATCTACTACTCGTGTAGGAAGATGTCGTTGCTTCATCGGCGACTCCAGACCGCAGTAACCACCATGGGACAGTGGTTCCGGAAGTGGCGAATAGACATTAACCCCACGAAAAGCACAGCGGTGCTATTCAAAAGGGGTCGCCCTCCGAATACCACTTCGAGCACCCCACTCCCCAATAGGCGCGTAAACACCTCCGCCGTTAGCCCCATCACTCTCTTTGACCAGCCCATACCGTGGGCCCCGAAGGTCAAATACCTAGGCGTCACCCTCGACAGAGGGATGACATTCCGTCCCCACGTAAAAACGGTACGCGATCGCGCCGCGTTTATACTAGGACGACTCTACCCAATGCTTTGTAGACGCAGCAAACTGTCCCTCCGTAATAAGGTAACCCTCTACAAAACTTGCATACGCCCCGTCATGACGTATGCAAGCGTAGTGTTCGCTCACGCGGCCCGCACCAACTTGAAACCCCTTCAGGTTATACAATCCCGATTCTGCAGGATAACCGTCGGAGCACCATGGTTCCAGAGGAACGTGGACCTCCACGATGACCTGGAGCTCGACCCCGTCAGTAAGTATCTACAGTCGGCATCGCTGCGCCACTTTGAGAAGGCGGCACGACATGAGAACCCTCTTGTCGTGGCCGCCGGAAACTACATACCCGATCCTGTAGACCGTTTGGTAAACCGTCGACGTCGCCCAAAGCACGTCATCACGGATCCTCCTGATCCATTAACGGTGCTTTTAGGCAATACAAGCACCGGTCACCGTCCTCGCCGAACCCGTCGCTTGCGACGAAGGGCTCGACGAGCGAATTAACCCACAGACACAGCCCACTGAGTTTCTCGCCGGATCTTCTCAGTGGGTCGCGCTTCCGATCCGGTGGTAGATTCTGCGAAGCACTGCTCTTGCTAGGGCGGTGTTAGCAATTCTCCGGTTTGAGCCCCGCGAGCTCACCTACACAAGCTAGGGTACGCTGAAGTAGCCTCTCAAGGCTATCAGCATAGGTAGGAAAAAAAAAAAAAAAACAGTGAAATACATACATACTAGAGGTCCCGCAGTAGTCGAAATTCGACTATAATTATTTGGAATTGTAAGTTTGTACACTATTATGATTGTATTTTATACTTCTATAATCACAAATTTCGCTAAGACTATACTATAAAAAATATTAGCAAAGACAAACAATATTTAATCTATTCTCAATTTGACAACAGACGTCAAGAACAAAAGTTTGACAATAAATAGTATGCATGCGTGTGTGCGTCAAATACATGGTATGTAGTGTGTGTAATGTTTTCTTTATTGATTTAATGTATATTTTATGCATTATTTTAAATTATACTATAAATATATTTCTCTATATTCTCTATAAGTGTGGAAAATTTCATACTCCTCCGTCCGCGCAGTTTTCGTAAAAAGGGATACAAAGTTTTTGCATCACGTATTAATATATAGATACATACACACATACATATATATGCATATACACATAAATATACATACACATAAACATACATACATATATCTGTAAATAAACATACAAATACACAATCTAATATAATAATAATTATTAAAATATTAATTATGTTTATCTAATTAACTTTCTTTCGATGATATCGTCTATAATCATAGCTTAGCGTATCTTCACACTTTATAAGTCCAAAACTATGACAGCTACAGAAACCTAAATCAGAAGTAATAAAGAGTTTTTTTTCTCACTTTATCCCCTATCTATTGACTGGTAGATTATAGAACTCTGCCAGCTAAAACCTTCACGCCACATATGTGCTTTTGACATACTTATTGAATGCTAAAGTATAATTGCCACCCGCTGTAGATAGATCCGAGGATTCACAGTGAGAGAAACCACCGAAAAATTTGAGTTAGCTATAGAACAAGTAATAAGGTTTGATTATAAGTACTGAGCTCACGGGATCGACCTGAGAGAATTTGCTAACGCTAGCCCTAGCAAGAGGAGTGCTTCATAGAATCTACCACCGGATCAGAGTCGCGACCCACTGAGAAGATCCGGCGGGAAATTACGGACTATGTCTGTTGGAAATAAAGAGATTGAAACGCTGATTCGTATTATTAAGTAAATAAAACAGTATTGCACAACAAATTTAGTTTATTTTGACTCTACGGGGACGATATACGCCGTATTTAAATGATGTGACCGGACGAACCTTTGACATCCGTGACCGCGAAGTCTGTTAATTATTCGAAAAAATCGTATATTTTAATTAATTTACGATAATAAAACGTATTACATTTTACTAGATGATGACCGAGTTTTGCTCGGTTTTTTTTTATAACGCCATCTTGCTATGATAGCAGATTGCAAAGGAATATGAAAAATTGTGGGTTAGGCCACTTTTACGCCGATGTTCTCAATTCTACATTTATTTGAAATCTTATCTTATACCTTTAAACGAGCAATTCTTGTATATATATAATCTGAATCTCGGAAACGGCTCCAACGGTTTTCATAAAATTTAGTATACAGGGGATTTCGGGGGCGATAAATCGATCTAGCTACGATTTATTTTCAGAAAATGTTTATTTTATTCGTGTTTTCAATAATCAACTCTTCCCGACATCTATTGGCGAATAATAATTTAATTGAGGGCAACTAACCGCTTTAAAGACACAACAAGATGGCGTTATCAAAATCATTGTCATCATCTAGTTAATTTAAAACAATAAAAAATTTATGCAAAAACCAGCCTATCCCTATTTCCACCTATAGATAACAGATGCTATTGTAAACATTATTTTTGGCTTATTGTTTTTGCCTACGAAGCAGTGTAAAAGTAAGTTCAAGCCTCATTATGTCCATACTAACTATGGTAAGCTTAAGCGACTTTTGCGCTTACGGCCTAAATTGGGATCGCGGCGTATAGAACAAAACTATTCTGTTGCATTGCAATTTTGTTGTTACCTTCCAAAATCTTCTCTGTTAATAATAACGGTTGCCGGGTCAGCTAGTTTAATTATAAAATTAAACTAGCTGACCCGGCAAACGTTGTGTTGCCTTAAATAAGATTTTTAGGGAAATTCTAGTGTAGAAAAAAATCCTCATTCAACCACATAATACCTCATTATAACAAAATAAATATCCAAAAAATTATAATAAAAAATTAATGTTTGGGGTGGACAACCCTTATCACTTAGGGGTATGAAAAATAGATAGTAGCCGATTCTCAGACCTACTGAACATACTATTGATACACAAATAAAACCAAAAAAACATGGTTGGCAAGCTACGATTGATACACAAATAAAACCAAAAAAAACATGGCTGAAAAATGTATAGTGAGTAAGACATGAGACCGGCTTCGTCCTCAGCCCTACTACGTGATGTTTGCTGGATGAGTGGTGACACCTGGCGGGGATAGCTGATCGATTGATAGTTGACCAGTAGTAGACCGGCGAGGGCGGGAGATCAAATTGAATTTAAAAAAAATCATAATTAAAGGAACTTGAAATTATAAACTCTGAATAAGAATTTATCGTATAATAACCGGCAAACTTCTTGAGCATTTGTTGACGTAGTGGGGGTAAGTTTGCGCATGGTACACTCACGTGCAAAAACATTATTTACATTGCGTCATAATATTATTAAATTATTAAAATCAACATATGTATTTATTTATATATTTATTAGAACATCAACAAAAAATATAGGTTAATAATTGTAATAATTTAATCTTGGGGTAAAATAGATATTCCTTCTATTAAGTCAAAACTAGAGCTGTTGCCAGGTCTTCGTTCAGTTGAAGCGAAGCTGGTATTTGTAATTTTTTTTTCGTTACCATAATCTTGACCATCATCATCATCACTGTTTTCATCACCCGAGTCGCTATCATCGTGATGAGTCGACATAGGGCTCATCAGCGTAGTTTACAACTTGGTCGATTCGGTCTTCTTTTTTGTCTATAATTAATTATTTTTTGAAGATATTCGATTCGTAGTAATCGAATGTTACTTTTTTCATTTACCAGCTTCCGATTATTTTCTGTTCTTTTTTTCCATCTGAAGCCTAGCTCTTTCATAATTCGTCGTAAGCTTCATTCCGAGCCATTAAAATTTATATCTTCTTTAAATTTTTCGAAGCCTTTCTACGATACGGAGTTTCGCTGCTTGTTACGTAGTTATTATGATTACCTCTTTTTATTACAGATTGAACGAAACTATCCATTCCGGTAACTTTCTTCTTCCCTGATCTTTTCTTACCCGGAGTCCGAAACACGGCGAGCAAGCCAGAGCCTTTAGCTTCGTTAATAATGCACCTAACAGTACTCACTGATGTTTTTGTTGCTTCCGAAGTCTGTTTTAATTTTTCCATATCATTCTTCCCCTGTTTTATAATGAAGCAATATACATCGTACACAAAATTTCTACCCTTTCTTTTAAGTACTACACCAGTTTGTCACGGCATAGTGTATGTTTTATAAAAAATCAACAAACACTCATCAAATAGCAATGGCAACAAAGTCCACAAGCAATTATAACAAATAACTTAACGATTAATAACGATAGACTTTCCACTGTACGCAAGCGTACTTTTGGGAGCAAGCGGAATGAGGGCGCGGTGCGGGACGCAAGGTTCGACTGATCTACCAATAACGCACTCGATACGATTTCCCCTGACGTCGCGCCTCACCCTCACCACCAAAGTGATCTAAAATTCGGTTCTGCGCAGTCAAGGTCATTTGCTCAAGAAGTTTGCCGATTACTATACTACAATTATAATATTTGATTGCCATCTTGCAACCTTGTTGCGGATCTGTGCATAGAATAAAAAAAAAAACGGGATGGAAAAATAGGGGTTGATCGTATAAGAGTGAAAATTGAGAGTAATATTTTTTTTATTATTTTAAGTCATGACAAAATAAATAAATAAATCTTGCCAAAAAAATTAAAGTTTATAATTATATAAACTTTAAAACTTTAAAATTTTTTAAACAAATAAAAAATAGGGATTGATCGTAGAGGGGTGAAAAATTCAGAGTAATATGAATTTTGTTGTTCTAAGTCATGACAAAATAAAAAGAAAATTCTTGCAAAAAAAATAAAGTTTTTAATTAACAAATAAAAATAAGGGTTGATCGTAGAGGGGTGAAAATTTAGGGTTGTATGTATTTTTGTATGCTGTATCATAAAAAAATAAAAACAAAAAATGTTGTCTAAAAAATAAAAAGTAAAATTTAGGGGTTACCAATTAAAATTAATCACCCTCAACATTTATGGGGATGAAAAATAAATGCTGTCCGATTCTCCACCCTGGCCGATATGCACGATAAGATTCACGAATATCGGTCGAGCCGTTTCGGAGGAGTTCAATCACGCACACCGTGACACGAGAATTTTATATATTAGAATATTAACTGACATCTTTTTTACGCCTTGCTCATTCAATTAAACTAAATTTTAAGTGTATATTATCTATGCATTCAAGCGTCTTTGCCATCTTCCTTCTCTCTGTCATTCTCTTTTCCCTTTCTTACCGTTTTCTCTCACTCACACCTTAAAGCTTCGTTCCACATTCTTATCATATGT
Organism: Bombyx mandarina; assembly: GCF_030267445.1. Taxonomy (NCBI): domain Eukaryota; kingdom Metazoa; phylum Arthropoda; class Insecta; order Lepidoptera; family Bombycidae; genus Bombyx; species Bombyx mandarina. Next base: position 19,379,252 of record NC_143229.1, on the reverse strand, counting down.
TTATGATACATTACATTCTTACCAATCCTACATAAATAGTATTTGTTTTTTTTTCTTCGTTTATAGCGTAATAAAACAATTATTATTAAATCCAAGACAACAGATAAATTGTGATTTATTAATTATTTTGTTGTAATTTCATAAGAATCTTCTTTTTTTTCTCCACCTTATACCTCCTATACCTTCACCTAGGTGGGGTCGGCAGAGCTAATTTTTCTCTTCCATTCTCTTCTATCAGCCGTCATCTCAACACTCTCTTCTCTCTCTCTCTCATATCGTCATTCACACACTCCATCCATGGCTTCTTCGGTCGACCTCTTCCCCCTCTACCTTGCACTACCATTTCCATACTCTCCTAGTCACATGCTTCTTCTCTCTACGCATCACATTTCCATACCACGCTGTAATTTCATAAGAATATAATTATAATTACTTAAAGGATGAAAGGCGATTGCATGCAGCAGAGATGCGACTGTTGCGATAGATGTGTGGAGTAACGAGAATGGATAGAATACGGAATGAATATGTTATAGGAAGTCTGAAAGTGGCACTTGTGATAGAGAAGTTGAGAAGTGCGCGTTTGGCATGGTATGGACATGAGATGAGACGCAATGAAAATGAGGTTGGTATGAGAGTGTTAACTATGAATGTGGAAGGCTTCAGAGAAAGAGGTCGACCTAAGAATAAATGGATGGGTTGCGTGAAAAACGATATGTGTAAGAGGGGAGTGAGCGAAGAAATTGTATATGATAGAGGAATATGGAAGGAGAAAACATGTTGCGCCGACCCCAGGTGACTGGGAGAAAGGTAGGAGAATGATGATGATGATAATAATGATTACTTACATTTCGGAAGAAATGTTTGAGAAATCTACGAACTAACAATGCTATTTATGTTCACCAGTTTCTTGGAGTTTGCACATTCGATTCTTACATCGTAATAACCGATTATTGAGAAATATTTTTTAGAAGGTCGTACGTATGGTATGTATACCTTGTAAACATTATCATATAACCGGTTTTAATTACTTAGGAGTGTCATAACTAAGACCTATGTTTCACTATCAAATTCGACAAGTCGAAAAAATTTGATGGAATCCTTAATTGTTTTTATCGAACGGCCGAAAATTAGGATTCCCTGTGTTATGGATATGCTAGGGCTAGTGTTAGCTAACTTTCTGACTGAGCCCGTGAGCCCACATACCCGCGCGTAGCTGAAATAACCCCTTAGGCTACCAGCGAATAGGTAGGAGAAGTCGTGGCCTAAAGGATATGACGTCCGGTGCATTCGTGTTGAGCGATGCACCGGTGTTCGAATCTCAGGCGGGTACCAGTTTTTCTAATGAAATACGTACTCAACAAATGTTTACGATTGACTTCCACGGTGAAGGAATAACATCGTGTAATAAAAATCAAACCCTCAAAATTATAATTTGGGTAATTACTGGTGGTAGGACCTCTTGTGAGTCCACGCAGGTAGGTACCACAACCCTGCCTATTTCTGCCGTGAAGCAGTAATGCGTTTCGGTTTGAAGGGCGGGGCAGCCGTTGTGACTATACTGAGACCTTAGAACATATATCTCAAGGTGGGTGGCGGGGCTCGACGAGTGAATTAACCCATAGACACAGCCCACTGAATTTCTCGCCGGATTTTCTCAGTGGGTCGCGTTTCCGAACCGGTGGTAGATTCTGTGAAGCATTGCTCTTGCTAGGGCCAGTGTTAGCAACACTCCGGTTTGAGTCCCGTGAGCTCACCTACATGTTAGGGCGAATCTGAAATAGCCTCTCAAGGCTATCAGCATAGGTAGGAGAAAAAAAAAACGAGTACTACATGAGGCCTTTAGCTTCTTTTCTTTCTTTTTATTGCTTATATAAGTGCACGAGCTCATAGCCTACCTAGTGTTAAGGCTACTAGGGCCCATAGACACGCGAATCACACATTCTCAATACGAAGTTTGGATCGGCTGTTATTAAAATACAATTATTACTTCGCACTCATAAGTCAAACGACATCTACTGTTAAAATGAGCCCTTAACCGATCGAGAATAAGAAATGGGAGACACGCTGTCCCGAATTCGCATAAATACAATGTTTATTCGCTTAAAAGGTTAAGGACCGAAGCGGTCCCTGTGGGTGGATCCTATTACTTTGTCATAGCAAAATTAGCGGTTCCTTGGGACTGCCGTAACTCATCTGCCTAGAATACCCCTGACCGCAAGTTTTCTATTGAATATGTTAGCAACGCGGACCTCCATGGCTCATCTAGGCTAGTTAGTAGCTATAACATATTGATGGGGAAATATTCGACAATATAATTGCATAATCAAAAAACTAAAAGTAGAAATAGATTATTTGAGTAATTCTTTATCCACATTCATTTAATTACTTTTGGCAAAAATGGCTAAAAATCCCGGTCCTTAACCTGTTAATTATAGTGACAGGAAGACAGCCAACGCGATGGAAAGACGACTTGAAGCAAATAGCTGGGCAATGGACCAAACAAAATGGAAAACCTCAGAGGAACCCTTTGTCGAAAGAGAAGCTGATAAGAGGAGAGATAAGCCGAGAACATGTTTTAGTTTTTAAGTAAATTTATAGTTTTCTTACCTCTATCGTTATTATTTTGTGTTCAGTTAAATAAGTTAAAATCTTAACAGCAATAAATACTTTTTTGATTTTAATAACTAGCTGACCCGGCAAACTTCGTAGTGCCTCAATCGATAAATAAAAGACCTAAACTTTTCTATAAAATAAACATAAAACAAACAAAACGAATCGGTCCGACGGGGGACACATCAAAGGAAAAACAAAATTGTTATTTTTATTTAATTCCGAGCATTTTTATATTTATTTACCTTTTAAACCTTCTCTGGACTTCCACATATAATTCAAGACCAAAATTAGCCAAATCGGTCCAGCCGTTCTCCAGTTTTAGCGAGACTAACGAACAGCAATTCATTTTTATACTTAGTCTGGCCATAAATACTGTTACAATTAAAAATAAACAAAATATTACATTTGAATTGGGAATCTGTCATTTTTATATGATTGCTCATTGAGTTTTCTCATTTTGGCGCCAATACATTGTACAATATTTTGGGATATTAAAATGGAGTGGGGTGATAAAGAGAACCGAATCGCTGTGATTGCATTACACAAAGGTATGGAGTCAAATGCAATTTTTAAAACTCTCCATACGCTTGGTATTAGTAAAATGTTTGTGTACCGGGATATTAATAGGTGCAATGAGACCTCCTCTGTTTGTGACAGAAAAAGACCTGGCCGTCCACGTAGTGTTCGTACGAAAAAGGTGGTCAAAGCAGTGAGAGAAAGAATTCAAAGAAATCCTGTTCGAAAGCAAAAGATTTTATCTCGGGAGATGAAGATAGCACCTAGAACCGTGTCGCGTATTTTAAAATATGACTCAGGACTTGCAGCCTATAAGAGAAGTACTGATAATTTAAAAGAGAATAGGGTGGTAAAATCGAAACAACTACTCAAACGGTACGCAAAGGGAGGTCATAGAAAAATTTTGTTTACGGATGAGCAAATTTTTACAATTGAGCAACATTTTAACAAACAAAACGACCGTATTTATGCTCAAAGCTCTAAGGAAGCTTCCCAATTAGTCGACAGAGTGCAACGTGGGCACTGTCCGACTTCAGTGATGGTTTGGTGGAGTATTAGCTATGAAGGAGTGACTGAGCCATACTTTTGTGAAAAAGGTATCAAAACATCGGCACAAGTGTATCAAGATACCATTCTTGAGAAGGTAGTGAAGCCCCTTAACAACACCATGTTCAATAATCAAGAATGGTCCTTCCAGCAAGACTCGTCATAAAGCTCGGTCTACGCAGTCTTGGTTGGAAACGAACGTTTCGGACTTCATCAGAGCTGAAGACTGGCCGTCGTCTATTCCCGATCTTAATCCGCTGGATAATGATTTATGGTCAGTTTTAGAGAGTACGGCTTACTCTAAACGCCATGATAATTTGTAGTCCCTAAAATAATCCGTACGATTGGCAGTGAAAAATTTTCCCATGGGAAGAGTGCGTGCTTCTATTGATAACTGGCCTCAACGTTTAAAGGACTGTATTGCAGCCAATGGAGACCACTTCGAATAAGCTTTTTCTACTTTAAATTGTTTTATATTTATGTATTAAACTAACACACTGCAAAAGTAATAAATGTTATTTGCAATAGATTTTTTTTTGTTTTCCTTTGTAACAGTCTTTATGGCCAGACTAATTATATATTATTATCAACACCCTAACTTTACTATTAAAAAAAAATATAAACGATATAACCTAGACAGAAATCACTTTAATTATAACCAACAATGTAAATTAACTAAGGTTAACAAAATGCAACTAAATCTTGACAACAACTAAACTTTGACAATAATAACTTTGAATAATAAAATACAACGATTGTGCAACGATGTGAACGTCCGTCCGTCCCGGCTGCCGCAAGCAAAAGAGAACGATGTCTTGTGCCAACGCGCCTCGAGCCTAGACGCGCCCCTCCAACAACATCTCGCCACGCGCCTTCCCGACATCACACCATCCTTGACGTCACTTAGGCCTCCAATGTCGTCATCATCTTCTAACAATATAGATTATCATATTTTTTTACTCACTTCGATCGGAAACAACCCGGCTTTTGTCCTATACAGCGTTACACTAAATTCGATAAGTGATAACTCTTATTAGGTATTTAAATGCATATTACATCACAAACAGGTCACCGATGGCAAAGAATCGACATAACATTTTGTTTTATTTATTTACACGAATAAATGAACAGTGAGTGATTTGCAAAAAAAATAGAACAGCGCACGGTGATTAACAAAAATTACATTTTATTTAACATGCTATTTAAAATGCTTTTGCTGTTATTTTTTATTTACATTGCTCTTGTCGTCAGACGAGCATACGGCCCACCTGATGGTGAGTGGTTACCGTCGCCTATGGACATCAGCAGTGCCAGAGGCAGAGCCAAGCCGCTGCTTACCGTTAGTACTCTCCACCAGCCTCGTTTGAAGGAGGACCTGTCATAGCGCTCGGGAAACACCGTGGAGGGGAGCTCATTTCAAATCCGGATGATACGTGGCAAAATTGATCTCTGAAAACGCACTGTGGATGTCTAGTGGCTCCAGGTAGTATGGATGAACTCTACTCCGGTGACGGGCGGTGCGCTGGTAAAAACGAGGTGATGGAATCATTTCAAACAATTCCTCAGAGCACTCCCCATGAAAAATACGGTACAAAATACAGAGGGAACCCAAGTCCCTCCGCAGACCCAGAGGTTCCAAACGATCTCTGAGAATGAGATTATCGACAATCCGAACGGCCCTCTTCTATACGGAGTCAAATAGAAGTAGTTGGTATTTGATCCATAGCCATAGGTTAGAACTGGTAGCACGCAGTTGTTGTACAGTTTTAATTGGATATGCATCTTGATTTTTTTGAAGTGAAACCTCTTTAGGCGCGTTGAGAGTAAAATTTAACTCGCGACAGATTCTTTGCGGCTAGAGAGAAAAGATACAATTTAAGACGAGGGAGAGTGAGAAAATAGTCAGAGCGCCTCGCGAACCGCTCGACTTCGGAGTGAGGGAGAAAACGAGCTAGGGCGTTTCTCTTATACACATTCTGTTTACGGGCGTCGGCCACTACATGACTTGTCATTAGTTAGTTATGTGTTAATAGTATGTTACTGCCATCCTGTAGATAGCATGCCTCTGGCATTGCTGAAGTAGATGGGCGACGGTAACCACTCACCATCAGGAGGGCCGTCTGCCTACACAGGCTAAAAAAAAATTTCACAGCAAAAGAAGTTTCACTTCTTTCACGAAAACCAAGCTGCGATCGCTTTTTTGACAATAAAATCATTTTTTCTTACACTATTTTTAATTATTTATTAAAACTTATTTTCAATTTTTTAGTTGGATTTTCTATAAAAACGTATTTTGTTAGTTTTTTTAAACTATTATGTATTTGTTCTTCCATGCATCCTCAATTCTAGTGTCTATTTTCTGTAGACACTATATCATTCGCTAAAATTTATTGGTAAAATGCACAATTCAATTTTTGTTTTAATGAACATAAATTGTCAGGATGTATGATCTCATCGAAATACATTAACCTTGAACCATGGAGTTAATAAGTAAAAATACTAACTCTATGCCTTGAACAATGTATGTACTCACTCGTACACACTCGGCCCAGATGCGATGTTGAGGCATAGCTTTTGTGTGACTTTCACTTATTTTAAAACTATTATTAAGTAATGTTCATAATTCCTGCTCGTTCTATTGAGTGTGTTGATTTGTCTGTTTGTTTGTATGGAAAAGGCTCCGAAAATACTGAACCGATTTGAAAAATTCCTTTCACTGTTTGGAAGCTACACCATCCCCGAGTGACATAGGCTATAATTCTTTTTTTATTTTAAATTAAGGATCCTTAATAAAAGTCCAATATGTAACCCAAGGTCTAAAAAAATTACCTAAAATATTCATTACATCGCGCTGCGATTGATAATACTATTGAAGAAGAACAAGAACTATTGATAATAGAATAAAATAATGTACTATGACTTTGTAGAAAACATTATTATTCACAAAAAGTGTTGCGACAGCATATGTTTAACTATTATAGTCATGCCACCATAAGTGTTTTTTATTTTCAAAAATGAAACAACGTTAAATATCGTTTACAGGGAAGCTCTTACTCAATAAGCTCAATGGCTTTTGTTATGTATGTATGACCTTTTTACGAAAATTAGAAAAATAATAATATAAAAACTATTAATAAAATACATAAAAAATATATCATTTAAATGAAAATAAAAGTTCATTGAAATAATAATATTCAAACTATCTTTATAATTTTCTTTTTTTAGTAACCTGACGCAAATAGATGGGCTGATGTGTGTGTGTATTAATTTTTTGTTGTTGTTAAGACCCGAGCGATGCCGGAGCGGCTCGCTAGTCTTCACATAAGAAGTTAAAACCTTACAATTTTTCCCTACCTACCTATCTGCTGGTAGCCTAAGGGTCTATTCCAGCTACGCTGTGACTGGTAGGTGAACTCACGGGCTCAATATGAGAGAATTCGCTGACACTAGCCCTAGCAAGAGCAGTGCTTCGCAGAATTTACCACAGGATCAGAATCGCGACTCACTGAGAAAATCCAGCGAGAAACTCAGTGAGCTGTGTCTTTAAGTGTTCGTTTTTCGAACTCTTCGTCGTTTAATCGACGAAGACGGTGATCGGTGCTTAAAGAGCCTATAGGCATCGAAATTCGAGAGTGGATCCGGGGGACCCGACAAGACATGCGAAGACGGCGTCTGCTTGAAAAGCCCAAAGGCATCGAGAGTTTATCCGTGGGATCCAACAAGACATGCGGTGAAGGTGGCTTTGCGTTGCCCCGTTGCCTGGGTCGAATAAAAACTCCCTCCGTGTATGAAAAATTATCCGCCATAAAGCAACCAATTAAGGTGGCGCCACCGAAGCTGCTCACATAGATAATATACATAAATGGCAATTCAGCTTAACTTTGTTTACGACAGTTGCATTCATATCACACCGATTGCAATGCTAGCGCTGTTTTGGTTTTTGAATTATAATTTGCTAATTACAGCTGGACACTTTCTCAATCTGGTCCCCAAATCTGAGACAGTTAATTCTTCGAAGCTCTATGTACATCTACACTCTATAGTTGTTTGAGTCATAAAAGGTATGTTTAGACTGACAAATGGACTCGATTCGTACTTCGATTTTCTATTTCTATCTTTAATACACAAACAGAATGGAATCCATAATAGAAATTGGAAGTACATATCGAAATTGACAAAAACTAGAATTAGTTGGTTAGTAAAATGTTGTCTTATCTTTAAGAATCATTTAACTCTTGAATTATTCAATTGAAGAGTGATTGAGCTGGTTTCTCTAAATTTTTAATCAACTGATACCAATGCTTTAGAACTGAATTAAAATCCAATTTTGAGGAATTTGAAACTAAGATTTCCTTTTTAAGACAGCTCTAAAAAGTATATCAATTTTATGTTTTCTTTCCTTTTGGTTGAAGTATCATTCGCTGTGGCTTCTATTCTTTACTCTGTAGATTAATTCAGAAAAAGAATCGATATTTAATCGATTTCATAGACTTACGACTTACGTAGTAATCTAGGCATCCTTACGAAGTTGCTGTGTTGTCAAAATTGCTTCACAATATTGTGATACATTGTTAGAATCCATTTAGGTTGAAATTATCAATTTTTCAATATGAGAACGTGTCAAACATGAATTGAAAACGTTTTACAACAATTTGAGGAGACGACCCGCCGTGTATACACGCGTCTCGATTTTACATTTTTCATGAAAATTGAAGCAGTAATTTAGTCAACATGGATGGTACATGGTTCCTTATTTTGCTCGCGCTGGTGATGTTAGTGGGATCTTATGTTGCTGGCAGTATCCCATTAAACGTGAGCATGTCTGAGGTACGTGATTTAAAAATATTATGAACATTATATTAAGAAAAAAGCTAAAAAAAAACACAATTCCATCTGGCTTGTTGCAGAACGATTTTATGCAATAATTTTGTTAAAAGCGAAAGTAATTAATATTTTTTACATAAAAAAAATAATATTCGTCTGTAATTTCGCTGTATCGATCCAGCTGTTCGCTTAATATTACTTGTAATCTTCATTATTGCGTAAGAAACAATCTTCTTCAAAGCCGCGAAACTTATTCTAATATATTACTCAGAAATATTTATTAGTATATCCAATGATTAACATTGAAATATGTGATAAGCAAATCCAAATTATTGTGGTGTTAGTTTTAACATTTAAAAAAAAATGTATAGGATAAACTGAAAAAGGTGACAATATTTGGCGCCGGATTGCTCGTCGGAACAGCCTTAGCTGTAATCATACCAGAAGGAGTACGAGCGTTGTTTGAACATCCTCACACCCCAGCTGTGACTAAGGACTACACTGCTGAACCAACTCATGAAGACAGTCTATATTCTGTTATAGGGATAACGCTAGTTTTAGGTAAGAAAATTCAGATCAGAGAGAAAGGCAGCCAAATCCTCCCCCAGGTGCTGTAACCATGTTATCTATAATGGGAGCTATTATTTTGTTATAATTGTTCTTTTATTATTTTTATTTCCCTACTTTCACTGATTAAGTTATTGATAACCTTAATGATTGACAAGGACTTTAAAGACTGGCTGGTGTTCTAAAAATTAAAATTAGCTCCTCATAAGAACCATTGTATAGTTAAATAATAGTGAACTTCCTGCCTTTTAAGTTTATTTCTGTATTTACTTCTTCACAGCTCTGCTTCACAGAATAATATTGGATAACGGTCTGAAGGGCAGCTAAGCTACCTTTCCAATTCTCTGACTCAATCTTCAACTAGACTCCCCATGATGCTCCTACCTAACAAATGTTTTTATAATGGAATATTTAATAAATATATTTGGCATTCAATGAATTGCTATAGTTGAACATGTACGTTATTGTGTGTGTATAAAAACTTAGATGATGGCGATTAAACGTGGATAATGTAATTTTTAGTGTGAAATTAATTCACACAGGCCTGCATTGCTGTTCATAATATTTAATGAAAACAATGCTTAGTATCCAGTCAACATTTCACACATGAGCAGATAACTTTATGTAGTTGATTTACCAGATTTTTACTTTTTAATCTTTTAGCACGGGATCTGGAAATTGCCTTAGCTAATGAGATGTGAAGCTTACAATTTGATATTTACATAGGTTCAGATTAGGATGACAATATGAAGGGAATCTATATTTTACTTGTGATACGCACAAGAGTGGAAAAATTAAACAGAATCATTGGACATGGCTTTTTGGGTCCTACCAAAAAGTTCATTGAACCCTCAGTTAATACTCACCGTTTTATTTTTAAGTCTTATTTAGTTTGTTTTCATTGCGTTTTAGTAGCTGATGTTAATGTTGCATTTCATGACGGATCTATTGCTACAATCCTAAATCCAAAGTATTTTGTCCAGCATAAACCTGACTACTTTTCTTGGATCAATATTCTAGATCTCCCCCGATGAGTGAGTACTTTTTACTGGCCACTAACAGATTCTTATTCGCTTCCAGGTTTCGTCTTCATGCTGCTGGTGGATCAGATGTCGTCCCGCTATAATGATTCCAGTAATCCGATTGAGAGAAACGTTACGGCCACCGTTGGCTTAGTGGTTCATGCAGCCGGTGAGTTGTCCTGTCCCCCCAGGCATTTTTTTTCCAGGCCGGGGGCCGAACCTCATATGAGGGCCCCGCGCCTAAGAGGCTCGCGGGGTATGTGGGACGTGACCATCTGCAGATGTTGGGAGCTGACCGCGGGCCCAAGGTTGCTTTTAGGACCCTACCGCACTAAACGACTCCCCTGCACTCTTCATCCGATGTCCGATCTCCGTCCAGGGTTAGAATATATAGAATCATGGCATAAATCTTTTGTGCACATGAGATCGTAGATACATCTAGATTTTGTTAATGGACAGCAGCGCATATAACTTAATGCGATATTCCTATAATCCTTCTTGCCTATTTCCGCCTCTTACTTCTGCGCTCTGCAGTCTCCGGCTAACTTTATTTTATTTTATTGCATAGACGGGTGGACGAGTTCACAAACCACCTGGTTTTAAGTGGTTACTGGAGCCCATATACATCTACAACGTAAATGCCGCCACCCACCTTGAGATATGAGTTCTAAGGTCTCAGTATAGTTACAACGGCTGCCCCACCCTTCATAACGAAACGCATTACTGCTTCACGGCAGAAATGGGCATGGTGGTGGTATCCCGTGCGGCTCACAAGACGTCCTACCACCAGTAACTAGGAAAAATACTACCAAGACTCGATGACGACTTAAATCATAGTACCATCAATGTACCAGAGATGGCGTGTGTGACTCAAATTATTTTAAAGTTAATCGTTACCGGGTAATAGCTTTAGAACCGTAAATTAATTGTATAATTACAAATATTAATTACGAAATTCGATAAGTCGTTCTAACTTGTGACACGTACGCGAGTTTAGCGTGCGTTATCTGGCGTTGCGAAAACATTGGATAGCTTTTAAGATTGTAATTTGTAAATATGAATTGGTCGCGGCCGCCGTCTGGCCGTGTCTGTTGTATCAAGCCGTAGCGGCTTTCTTCCTTCTTCTTTCTATCCTACCAAAAGACATCATCCGGCTTATTGATATTAATTCTCTGTTAACTTTAGTGTATTCTAAACACTGGTGGTAGGACCTCTTGTGAGTCCGCACGGGTAGGTATCACCAGCCTGCCTATTTCTGCCGTGAATCAGTAATGCGTTTCGGTTTGAAGGTTAAGGCAGCCGTTGTACTGTAAAAACTGAGACTTAGAACTCATGTCTCAAGGTGGGTGGCGGCATTTACGTAGCTGATGTCTATGGGCGCCGGTGACCATTTAAGACCAGGGTGGGCAGTTAGCTCGTTCATCCATTTTCGTAAAAAAAATATATCAGGCTTTGCATAGGCAACAAATAAGATTTTGCTGGTTACCTTTAGACGTGAGGTACATGTTTACTTGTCTATAGTCGAAATGTGATTTAAATTTATTATATACTAGCCGTATTCGCCCGCTTCGCTGGGCATTTAAAATTAACATTATTATTTACTGTCATTATTATTAGGGAGTCCAACACTCATATCAATATTAGCCTATCCATTAAGTACATGTATTTTCTACATGGATATCAAGTTTCAAGTCAATCGGATGCATGGTTCAGTAGTTATAACGGAACATCCGTAAAAACCACTGTAGATTTATATATTGATATAGATATATCGATATCGACTGTTTGATGTCGCATCACTAGAAGATTGCGGTGTTGATATGTCTAGAGCCTTGGATCGCGTGTTCACATGGCAATTTAAACGCTCCACTATCAGTTCTATCTTGTTCAGATTCTTATCGATTCTTGGTACCGCGCCTGATACGTTGCGATAGTAGTGATTTATTTTTTCCTACCTAAGCTGGTAACATCAAGGGGCTACGCCAGCGTCACCGAGCGAATAGATGAGCTCACGGGGATCTAACCTGATCAGTTGCTAACACTAGCCCTAGCAAGAGCAGTGCTTCGCTGCATCTACCACCGGATCGGAAACCCACTGAGAAGATCCGGCGAGAAACTCAGTGGGTTGTGTCTAAGAGAGTAGTGATTGCGAAAGGCCTATCTATTTTGGAGGCGCGCCCTTCAATATCCGTGATTGCCGGGCGAATATTAATAATTACAAATATAGGGTAGTTTCACTTTGAATAATCTCAGGACACTCTCCATTGAGTGCTCGCCGAAAATGTCTACGTTGTAAGAATAATGTTGTGTCATAAAAATCGAACCCGCTAATGTTCCACCGCCATTATTTATGGGTATTTTTTTGGTGGTATTATGAGTTTGCCGTGAAGCAGTAATGCGTTTCGATTTAAAGGGTTGGGTAGCCGATGTATCGCAAAAACTGCGGCATTAACTGTTTCTATGGGCTTCGATAGCCACTTAAAATAAATAAGTAGCAAGGTATCACTGGTAAACAGACCTGAAGTGGGGTGACGAGACAAGATCGTATGGCCGCCTTGATTTCTAATACGCTTTTATTAGCTTCAGACGTATGTATGTTTGTAACGGAATCTTTGAACATGATTTTGACCCCCTTCAAAACGTCGGATTAACTCGAAATTTGGTATATTTATTAAGGACCGATGACAATTCAACACTTAAAAAAGTATTGAAAAAATTGAAATTCAACTAAAAAATGAAAAATAAATACCTAATAGTTTAAAAAAACTTACAAAATACGCTTTTATAGAAAATCCATGCACGGGGTGCATGGTATCAGTAGTTATAAATATTTTATGAACAGGGTATTTTCATAATATCCTGAAAAGCACCCCACGCTTTTTTACAATAAAATCATTTTCTCTTACATTATTTTTAATTCAAATTTATTAAAATTTATTTTTTATTTTTTAAGTTTAATTTTATATAAAAGCGTATTTTGTTAGTTTTTTTTTAAACTTTTTTTTTCTCTTTGCTGCAGCGGACGGCATCGCTTTAGGGGCGGCCGCCACGACGTCGCACGCGGACGTCGAGGTCATAGTCTTCCTGGCCATAATGCTCCACAAAGCCCCTGCGGCATTCGGGCTTGTCACATTTCTGATGCACGCAGGCCTCGAGAGGTTTGTATTGGCCATACGCGTCTAACGCACGCGGCGATATCTGTGTATCTCTTTCGCACTCGTATGTCGTGACGTCAAAAACCGCGGCGTCCTTTCGTTTTATTTACAGCTACCCTCACCTCCAATTTATATTTATTTTGGACTCCCTTTTATCTCTTTTAGAGTATTAAACGGTAGGCAGCGGCGTGGCTCTGCCCCTGGCATTGTTGAAGTCCATGGGCGACGGTAACCACTCACCATCGGGTAGGCCGTGTGCTCGTCAGCCTTCGAGGGCAATAAAAATAAAAAAATGTCTTAAGTGATTTGTGTCGATTGCTGTGTGGTGAGCAGTCAGGAATAACATCACCCCCATCCTTCCCCTGGGAGTCGTGAGGCAGCTAAGAGATTTACCGGAGGATTGACGGCAGCCTTCTCTGGCTAGTGGTAGGGTGTATCGTAAAACACGTTCGACTAGGTACCATGGACTTCCCTGTTCTCCTGCGAAGCAGTCATGAAAATAATTATCCCTTTTTTTATTGCTTAGAAGGGCGGACGAGCTCACAGCCCATAGGTGTTAAGTGGTTACTGGAGCCCATAGACATCTACAACGTAAATGCGCCACCCACCTTGAGATATAAGTTCTAAGGTCTGCCCCACACTTCAAACCGAAACGCATTACTGCTTCACGGCAGAAATAGGCAGGGTGGTGGTGCCTACCCGTGCGGTCTCACAAGAGGTCCTACCACCAGTTAAATATCCCACCTATATTTTCTTTTTATTGCCCATCACGGCCCAGCTGATGGTGAATGGTTGCCATCGCCCATGGATTGGTTTCAGCAATGGCCCACCGAGCCAAGCTATAATAGATGTTTAATTAACAGGAACAGGATAAGGAGGCATCTCCTCATATTCTCGTGCGCGGCTCCCCTACTAGCTCTCCTCACGTACTTCGGCATTGGTAACGAGAGCAAACAGACCCTGAGCGAGGTCAACGCTACAGGTGAGTGGAGAAGGACGCTTCAGAGCGTAGTCCATGTGATCAAAGACAGGGGGCGGTAGTGGGTAACCGTCAATCAACTGACGTGGGTCAGTAGTGGGAGGAGACAGAATCGCTGGACGTCCATCCTCGGGCTCTACCGAAAATTTCTTTCTACCCTCAGTAAATTAACCACCATTTTACTTGGACGACTTGTTTAATTCGATATCATTTTATATAAATCAACACACAAGGAGTATATTAGTAAATGAATTCTACAGAAGGCTTTAAAAATGACCACGGTGTACGGTTATTGACCTCAAGTCAGCGCGTTATACATTGCGAGAAATGAACTGGCCAAAAAGAGTGGTGCTTAGGTTACTAAATGATTATTGTTATTGCTTGCACGCAAATTCTCGGTCCATCTGGTATTACTGCTGTCCAAAGACATCACAGCATGAATCCCGCCACTCGAGACGTGAAAGAGAAATCTTCGTACAATGATTATTAGAGTCATTATCGGCAAATACCCGCGCTACAACTGATAATTACACTAATTTCTAAATATATATTTTTATTTTTTATTTAGAGCATAGATAGGTGGACGAGTTCTCAGCCCACCTAATGTTAAGTGGTTGCCGGAGCCCATAGACATCTACAACGTAAATGCCGCAACCCACCTTGATATATGAGTTCTAAGGTCTCAGTATAGTACAAGTTACTGCTTCACGGCAGATACAGGCAGGGCGGTGGTACCTACTCGTGCGGACTCACAAGACATCCTACCGCCAGTAATTTGATAGAAAGTTTTACTGTTTTAAAAAATATATATTTTTTGAATCCGCAATGAGTTATTTACCTTGGGGTCAACAACCGCACTCAGCCCGCTCGCTCGGGGTCATTGACCCGGCGCGTTTTTCCTCTGTGCTAAGGTTGCATTTCCTTCTGCAGGTATAGCGATGCTGTTCTCGGCAGGTACGTTCCTGTACGTAGCTACCGTCCACGTCTTACCCGAACTAACCCACACTCAACACACGCACACATTACTGCCCACCCAGGAGGGTATGCCGACAAAAAAGGGCTTCGGTGGCCTTCAGATATTCGAAGTTATCATTCTCTCTGTGGGAGCGCTGCTGCCAGTCTTACTGGCCATGGGTCATGACGATTAGCCTCCGACGTGGTGGATATTTTGGGAGGAACTGGACGATTGAGCTCAACATAATCAGAACCATAAAGTCGTTTGTGCGAAATATGTGTTAAAATCGCCCCTATGCACACGAGTCCTCGTTTTAAATTTAAGGAGTATACTTTTAGGGATAATCTAAACTAGCGCTCGCCCGATGATCGAATTTCGACTTTAAGTATTAAAGATTTAAGATTCATTTGACACGTAATATTTTGGTTTTTCAAACGCTTGTCTCTGTCAAACAAAAAAAAGCTACTTAACTGTTATGTTTTTGTATATTAGTATGTATATTTTTTTGTAACTATTCACTGGTAGCATAAGGGGTTATTGCAGCTACGCGCGGGTAGGTGAGCTAACGGGCTCAACTTGAGAGAGTTTGCTAACACTAGCCCTAGCAAGAGCAGTGCTTCGCAGAATCTACCAGCGGATCGGAAACGCGACCCACTGAGTAGATCCGGCGAGAAACTCAGTGAGTTTGCTTATAGTATACTATTTGTCTCCTACATACTCCAAAACTACTGGATTCCGATGAAAATGTCTCAGGAAATCTTGTATTAGTCCGTCGGCAATGTCAACCGAAATTTGACTAAGAGTAATAATCTGAATAGTCTTTTTTTGTTTTTGTTTTTTTTGGTCAGTAGGAAATCGCCGGACTTCCGCCCTCCACTGTGTCTGGAGGGCGGAGCATGTCAGAGAATAGAGTCAATGCGCATTTCTGTGCTTTAAATTAGTTTAGTTGGAATCACGGATATCCATGTATGGCTCTGATGTCGCGGTTAGCAGCGAACTTGGCAATAAAATTATTTTTGTAACAAAATTATGAAGGGAGGAAAATTGACGTGAAAAAGATTGTTTTTTTAGGAATATTTTCAATCGACTTTATTTCAAAGCAATCGGTTGGATTATGTACAAATATTTCCTTATTAAATTGTGGATTGTATGCGAACATTATCGATTTTTTCGAGACTTTTTACATACGAACCTTAATTTATATAAAGTATTTACTATCAAACCATGTATAATTATGTAGTTCTTAACTATGTATTTGTAATTTTTTTTATTGCTTAGATGTGTGGACGAGCTCACAGCCCACTTGGTGTTAAGTGGTTACTGGAGCCCATAGACATCTACAACGTAAATGCGCCACCCACCTTGAGATATAAGTTCTAAGGTCTCAGTATAGTTACAACGGCTGCCCCACCCTGCAAACGGAAACGCATTACTGCTTCACGGCAGAAATAGGCAGGGTGGTGGTACCTACCCGTGCGAACTCACAAGAGGTCCTACCACCAGTAAAAAACTGGCGTTATCACGTAAATCTATCGTCCGTAAATCGACTTTACAGACAACCAATTGTATTTTTTTTTGTATTTATTTTATTAAACACCCTTTTTTAAGCGTTTGCTGGACTTTTCAAGAAACAATTGGTTAATTTTCGTAATTTTAAAATGTTCCTAAAAGTCTTGTATATGTGATTCGAATTTGCGATAAATAAATATAGGAACACGGCAGCGATGGATATTTATTGGACGTATGGTTTTGAAATGATTTTTCTCTGACATCACCATAATATCCAAGAGGTGTGTGAACGAAACTAGTGTGCGTAGTGAGAGTTTCTTAACGTTCTCGATAGCGTAAAAGTTAACTCAAATTTATATGGTGCTGGAACGTTTGCCTACGTTTGCCGCTAGGGGCGCTGTACCAACTGCATACAAATCAGAGTTAACTTTTACGCTATAGAGAACGTTAAAAAACTCGCACTAAACACACAGATTCCTCATAACCGGTCAATGTGCTTTGTCGGTAAATTAAAGTCGATCAATCAATTGGCGTCACTCAGTGCCAACGAAAGTTCTGGACAAAATAAGTGAAAGAAAAAGAAAGGTTTTTTATCATTTTATATTTTGTAATGCTTTTTTTTGTATATTATGAATTTTATTGTAAATAAAGGATATATTAAAGTGATGTTTGGTTTTATTTCCTTCCCTGGCTCAATTTTGACGAAGGTCTGTATTTTTTAGGGTGAGAGGATAGGTTCCGCAAGGGATTCCCAGGCCGAGGCTAGCGTACGAAATTCCTTTGACTCACTTCGTTGCTTGTGACGTCATTTGTGGCTAAAATCTGCGGTTTGATTTTTATTACACGATGTTAATCCTTCACCGTGGAAGTCAATCGTGAACATTTGTTAAGTACGTATTTCATTAGGCAAATTGTTACCCGCCTGGGATTCGAACACCGGTGCATCGCTCAATTATTTTGAAGTAGATTTAAAAAAACAACACATATAATTTTGAAACATTTATTTCGATGTTTTCATACAAAGATTATAAAAAAGAATCTTTTAAGTTACATTTAATTAGTCTAATTTTGGACTCTTGGTAACTAAGTGAAATTGCGCAGGACGAGGATAGGAAAGCTCCTGGTAAAAAGCTTACAGTGGACGTGAACACAGAAGCGACGTATGGAGTCAGAGATTCTACTGAACTAAACTTACAGGACGCATTGTAACTGATACAAACTGAAGACCGGATTTGGTGAACTCGCTCACGGATCACCCGGGTGTGAACTGGGAACGCGGGTAGGTACCACCATCCCGCCTATTCCTGCCTGTGAAGCAGTAATGCGTTTCGGTTTGAAGGGTGGGAAAACCGTTGTAATTATACTGTGACCTTAGAACTCTTGTCTCAAGGTGGGTAGCGGTATTAACGTTGTAGATGTCTATGGGCTCCGGTAACTACTTAACACCAGGTGGGCCGTGAGCTCGTCCATCCATATAAGCAATAAATAAATAAATTTATATGTGTAATGGGCCGCACCCATAAACTTTGCATCGCGTGGACGGAAGACTTGTGCCTAGCTGTGGGACGAAAGGCCTATACTATCCCAGATTTTTAGGTGCTTAGTGCGAGTTTTTTTAACTTCTCGATCGTTCGTTTGCCGTTAGGGGCGCTGTTCCAACTCCATACAAATTTGAGTTAACTTTTACGCGATCGAGAACGTTAAAAAACTCGCACTAAACACATTGGATGTTTCAAGATTACGACGCGAACATGGATTATTGTTTACGAGTTTTTGCCACTGAACTTTTGAACGGGTGGAGTAATTTTGATGGGTTTTATGTTGGTTTTTAACCACCGGGTCTAATCCTAAATCCACCCAGAGACCACTCTCTGGGTGGATTTAGGATTAGACCCGGTATTCCAGGATTCTTCTTTTTATTTTCGGGATATAAAGGCAACAACTTCAGAACGCGCTAATAATCAGTACAGGTTTAATCTAAGTCCACATTCGACAAGTCTTCCGTGATCTTCTTGATTTCTTCTTTTGTTCTGTTGCCTGCTAACTTTTTGGCTTCGTCTCTCTTCTGCCCATATAAGACCATTAAAGTATCTAATACCTAGAAATGTTAAATGGCCTGTAAGCTTAAATAGCAGCAATTACAGTAAAAGCTCTGTATTCGTGAAGTACATGTACATTCCGTGTATATTCCCCACATACAGAAACCAAGGAATATAGAAAAGCTCATCTACAAAGAATATTCGATTGGATGCGTATCTAAATATTGAAATCTTTTTTATCAATGTGTATGTACCGATGTATCGATTAGATAGGCGAATAAAGGTTGGCCGCGAATATAGAGATTGGGTCGCATTTTTTTTAGCTGCGATTAGTGAAAACTCGAATGAAGGAAGCGCGAAAAAGGACCTTTTACTGTATTCAACAACTGAATTACTTGATAAAGCTTGGAGAGTTTGCGAGATGAGGTGGTAGTGGAATGGACATAGAACTGACGGTCGCTGGAGCAGACGGGTTTTTGAGTGGAAGAACGGAAGATTTGATTCTGTATCCTAGATATGGAAGAGACTGTATGCAGTAGCGGATGTCTATGGGCTGATGACGATGAAACAATAAGTTTTAAAGGCTGGTTCTTGGGTGTCTCCACGGTACCTGTTAAAGGAAATCTTGGTGGTAGGACCTCTTGTGAGTCCGCGCGGGTGGGTACCACCACACCGCCTATTTCTGCCGTGAAGCAGTAATGCGTTTCGGTTTGCAGGGTGTGGCAGCCGTAGTAACTATACTTGAGACCTTAGAACTTATATCTCAAGGTGGGTGGCGCACTTACGTCGTAGATGTCTATGGGCTCCAGTAACCACTTAACACCAGAAGGCTGGAAAAAAAAATCATGTAAGACTTACGTTCTGCGGCATATTTCCTGGGTTAGGTTGCTTTATCTCGTACTCTCCTTTATCATTTTTGACCAGTTCCACCATAGAGTCCTCCAGGTTCGGCACTTCTCCGGGCTTAGGAGCCGGCGTCCTCACGGGCATTTGCTTTTGGGGATGCTTCATTTTCTGCGCCCAACCTTGGAGGTATTTACTTGCGTCCGATTGGAGGTACTAAAATTTTAGTGACGGTTTCCTTTCAGAGCTTTTCGTTGTGCTTTTATCAGATGGATTATCGTGATCGGATATGGTTCTGAAAACCGGGGAAACGATTTGGCAGTGCCCCCGTTTAATCCAGATCTTGTGGCCGCTACTGGCATCTTTGTCGTGACCCATTTTATATTAGCAAATGGTCCATTTGGCATGCAAGTTGAGCTTTTCTCTTCTCGGTTTCCGTCTAAGCGTCATTTCAACGACTTTTGTCTCCCGATTCGAGGTAAACAAATCCCTACGCATCCTATTTTAATTTCGTTAAAGCTAAAACTTACTCACCTAGTTTGATGATAATAACTTAATTAGAAGTTTCGTTATTTAAAAGTCTCGTGTTAACCATCGCACTGCCCGCCATCAGAGTAGAGTTCACCCATACTACCTGGAACCACTGCGTTCATCCACAGTGCGTTTCCAGAGATCTATTTTGCCACGTACCATCCGGCTTTGGAACGAGCTCCCCTCCACGGTATTTCCCGAGCGCTATGAAATGTCCTTCTTCAAACGAGGCTTGTAGAGAGTATTAAGCGGTAGCCAGCGTCTTGGCTCTGCCCTTGGCATTGCTTACGTCCATGAGCAACGGTAATCACTTACCATCAAGTGTGCTGTATGCTCGTCTGCCTATCCAATAAAAAAAGTGATATTTGAATTTTAAGATTTCACTACAATCATGCATGGTTACGTACAAACCAAGTTAACAGCTACTGGTGGTAGGGCGTTTTGTGAGTCCTATCTGGTAGATACCACCATCCTGCCCGTCTTACGTCTAATACCACGTCAGGTCGATTGCTTACCTTTTCTTTGTTTTTGTTTATTTTGCCATTGGGCGAGGCTGGCGCATGCCTCTTGGCATTGTTAGATGATGAGAAGGGTTGGCCAGCTGGAATGTACCACACAAGTCAATATATCTCTAGCGTCCGCGGCCTGATAAGACTCATATAGAGCAACGCGACTGTGCCGGTCTTAGAATCCCGCAGGTAAGCTTCTCTTAAATACCCTATCACTTAATAGGTATTCACGAATGATTTCTTAGAGAATGAGATTTCGCGCTTTAAGCTGGAAAGCGTAAGTTCTTTGTCGCTGTTATACAGGAGGTACCTACCCGCAAGGGCTCACAATACGTTCTCTTACCAGTAGTCAAGTATGTTGTAAGTTTGGTGGGATTTGAACAATGACATAGTCGCATCAATGTTTTGAAGTCGTCTAAAGGATAAGACGTCCGGTGCGTTCGTATCTAGCGATGCAACGACGTTCCAATCCCGCAGGCGGGTATGAAATACGAAATACTCAAAAAATGTTCACGATTGACTTCCACGGTGAAGGAATAACACCGTGCAATAAAAATCCAACCCGCAAAATTATAATTTGCGTTATTACTGGTGGTAGGACCTCTTGTGAGTCCGCACGGGTAGATATCACCACCCCGTCTATTTCTGCCGTGAAGCAGTAATGCGTTTCGGTTTGAAACGTGGGGCAGCCGTTGTAACAATGAGACCTTAGAACTTATATCTCAAGGTGGGTGGCGCATTTACGTTGTAGATGTCTATGGGGTCCAGTAACCAAT
Source organism: Bombyx mandarina (assembly GCF_030267445.1). NCBI lineage: Eukaryota > Metazoa > Arthropoda > Insecta > Lepidoptera > Bombycidae > Bombyx > Bombyx mandarina. The sequence continues at coordinate 19,357,868 of NC_143229.1, read as the reverse complement.
TAACAGCTCGTCCACCCATTAAACTTCATTAAAGCAATAAAAAAATATATGTACCGGGCGTCTTATCTTTTAGGCCGCGACGACTTTAGAGTTCAGGGAAATTGCTAGGATAGGGGATTCGTATTGACCTTAACTGGACAGGCTTTGTGGTCTCAAATGTATACTCACTCAGGTTCATAGTGTTCGTTTGCGGCCCAAGTTCGAACATTACTTGGAAATCGGCATGGTTGCCGAAGGCAAAGCCAAAACCTACTCTCGAGTCAGTGCCTGTAAAGAAAAAGAAAGTGTCCGAATTGATAGTATCTAAGTGGGCTGGACGAAAGCGAGTTCGTCTATCTAGAGATGTAAACTAAAATAATGATTAAAATTAATTTTAAAGTTTAAATTCGCGTTTTTTGTTTGCCACTATTATTAGATTTCGTAAAATTCGTAAAATTGAAACGGTAAAAGTAGTTTTAATTGTAATAACGATACACGAAAATAAATTTTTTGTAAAGAGATTTTATGATCTGGTAACTAGACCAGTCATGTCTTATTTTAATTTATATTCTTATTTTTATGAAAAACTAGCGACCCGCCCTCGCTTCGCTTCGGAAACATTAAAACACAGATGAAACAAAAAAAAAAAAAAAAAGTAGTCTATGTTCATCAGGGACAATGTCGGCTTCTAATGGAAAAAGAATTTTTCAAATCGGTCCAGTAGTTTCGGAGCCTATTCGAAACAAACAAACAAACAAATCTTTCCTCTTTATAATATTAGTATAGATAAAATGGAGTGAAATGAAATTAAATGAAATGAGATGAGATGATATGGAATGAAATATAATCTTAGTCAAAAGGTGGTCATTAACTGAGATTTTTTCAGAGGACTTTTTGGAGGATCCCGAGAAGTTACGTCCAGCGGCTTTGATTCATTTTCCCACATTTGTGCACTTTCACAGATATTAAACAGTTAATAAACCACCGTTATTACACATTTAAACGTGAAGAAAAACTAAATAGACAAATTAAAACAAATCACACAACTTCACTCCTCGCGTTCCTGCCAAAAAGTCACGAAAATAAAAGGAAATGCGCTATAGATAATTCAATGTATTAAAAATAATTAAATGTGTTAGGTCCGGAAGGTGTATGTTAAACTCCACGTACCTTTCTTGATTGGTGGTATATTCGAATAGGCCACAGATAGTAGCGATGGCAGTTCCTCGGGTATGATCAGCGCGCATGACCCTAAAAAGAAACCAAGGTCAAATGAGAAAGCTTTTGGAAGATTAGCAGAAAAGACCCTCCACCGAGTGGCTGTAATTGCTAGGTAAAACGACGGCCCAAAAGTTCGAAAGTCGTATCTTGGAACTTCAGGCATCTGTCAAATATCAGCTCCTGACTAGGCGCGTCAACACCTCCGCCTCCGCCATTCGCCCAATCGCGATGTACGACCAACCCATATCGTGGGCCCCGAAGGACAAATACTTAGGCGTCACCCTCGACAGAGGATGACATTCCGCCCCCACATAAAGACGGTACGCGACCGTGCCGCCTTCATACTAGGACGCCTCTACCCGATGATATGCAGGCGAAGTAAAATGTCCCTTAGTAATAAGGTGACACTCTACAAAACTTGCATACGCCCCGTCACGACCTATGCAAGTGTAGTGTTCGCTCACGCGGCCCGCACTAACTTAAAATCATTCCAAGTCATTCAATCCCATTTTTGCAGGATAGCCGTCGGAGCTCCGTGGTTCATCAGGAACGTCGACCTCCATGACGACCTGGACTTAGAGTCCATCAGTAAGTATCTGCAGCCGGCGTCGATGCGCCACTTCGATAAAGCGGCACGACACGAGAACCCTCTCATCGTGGACGCCGGTAACTACATTCCCGGTCCTGCGGACAGAATGGAAAGCAGTCGATCCACTAACGGTGCTTTTAGGTACCTCAAGCACCGGTCATCGTTCTCGTCGAACCCGTCGCTTGCGACGAAGGGCTCGACGAATAAATTAACCCTCAGACACAGCCCACTGAGTTTCTCGCCGGATCTTCTCAGTGGGTCGCGTTTCCGATCCGGTGGTAGATTCTGCGAAGCACGGCTCTTGCTAGGGTTCGTGTTAGCAACGTCGTCAGGTTTGAGCCCCAGCGTAAGGGACTATTTCAGCTACGCGCCGATGGGTATGCGAGCTCACGGGCTCAACTTGAGAGACTTTGCTAACACTAGTAAGAGCGGTGCTTCGCAGAATCTACCGCCGGTTCGGAATCACGACCCACTGAGAAGATCCGGCGAGAAACTCAGTGGGCTGTATCTACGAGCACACAAGTACTTTACTATCAAACTCTGCTAGAAGTATTAAAGGGGGCTTAGTCTTTAAACAATTCTTAGCTCTCAAACCTAGGTGACTTTTACTACCCCTATCTTCACAAGGAGTCCTTCTAAAAGATGGTGACTGGCTATCGTCAATCATGGACGTTAGCAATCCTAGGGGCACAGCCAAGACGCTGCCTACCGTTGAACACTTTCCGCAAGTCTCGTTTGGATAAGGACATGTCATAACGCTCGCGAAACACCGTGGAGGGGAGCTCATTCCAAAACCTCGTTTTAGAAGTCGTTCTGAGTGCTCATCTATGCTAATAATGGACAGTCAATTGCGGACACGTTTCTCAACTTTAAAGGCGGGTTTCGTTAACTCGGTCAAGGATATTGACATGTTATTTAACGTCTCGTCACGCTATTGTCGTAAGAATTCCGCCTGTGGCGCGGTTTTGTTTTTTGTTGGCTTAACACGTTGGAGTAACAAGTAAAGTTGGAGGTTGGCACTTTTAGTGGCTAAGCTTTTCATTGTTTAGACCGGCGAATGGTGTCACGGTCCGCCTAATGTTGAGTGGGTGTCGGGCGACATAGACACCGTACATAATGGCGACACATCTCAGTTGCATTACTGGTTACGTAAATTATGTTTTGCGGCTTTAACTTATACCGCGCGACGTTATTCCTTCATCGTAGAGGTAATTCGTGAATATTTTCTCAATGGTGGGAATATAGTATTTTGTGAGCCTCTTAGTTGCAAAGTTTCATATAATTTGGACTAACGGTTCTCGAGTTTTAAGTGAAAATAGACAAAAACGTACATTCTCTCTTTTCCTTATCTCCTACCCAAGCTGATAGCCTTGAGCGGCTGGCTATGTCAGCGTTACCTAACAAGTAGGTGAGCTCACGCTCAGGCTCAAACTTGACGACGTTGCTAACACAGGCTCTAGCAAGAGCCGTGCTTCGCAGGATCTAGCACCGGATCGGAAACGCGACCCAGTGAAAAGATCCGGCGAGAAACTCAGTGGGGTGTGTCTGTGGATTACTCGCTTATATCTCAAGGTGGGTGGCGCATTTACGTTGTGGATATCTATGGGCTCCAGTAACCACTTAACACCAGGTGGGCTGTGAGCTAGTCCAACCATGTAAGCAATAAATAAAAAAAAAGAGCCCTTCGTCCCAAGCGACAGGTTCGACCTAGGGCATTATGCCAGCGTAAGCGAGCGAGTAGGTGAGCTTATGGGGCTCTAACCTGAGGAACGGTAGATGACAGAAGCAGACTCGTAAAACACCGATATGGAATTCGATTTTAGGACTTCGTAATATCCGTATCCCTTTTCAGGAATACCAGTACGTGATCAGTCTGCTTAAGGGGGGTCAATGTTGATTTTGAGCGCAATCGTGTGCAATCATTACCCTAATCCATAGACGCAACGCGTTGAGTTTCTCGCCGGATCTCCTCAGCGGGTCGCGATTCCGATCCGGCGGTAGATTCAGCGAAGCGCTGCTCTTGTTAAGGCCAGTGTTAGCAAATACGACAGGTTAGAGCCCCGTGAGCTCACCTACTCGTTCAGTGAATCTAGTATAATCCCTCACTGTGCTTAGTGCGAGTTTTTTAACGTTCTCGATAGCGTAAAAGTTAACTCAGATTTCTATGGAATTGGATCGTTTGCGTACGTTTGTCGCTAGGGGCGCTGTTCCAGCTGCATACAAATTTGAGTTAACTTTTACGCTATCGAGAACGTTAAAAAACTCGCACTAAGCACACAGGTTACTAGAATAGGTAAGGGGGGAAAAAAGTGTCCTAATATGAAAGGTCCAAACTAGGACGGCTTATTCTAAGGCAATGTTTCCAGTCTTACACGTGTTTCTATCAAACAGTCTTCAATTTATAAATTTTCGATATAGAGCTCAATTGCACAAACGTGCAATTTTTTAAAATGCTTTTCTGATATTTATTTACATCCTTTTATCTTATTTCAAATGGAGCTATTTTTAACTTAATTTTTTTCATTATGTAAACAATCACATTTAAATATCAAATAAATATTAAAACTTGTTAAATTAATATTGTATTTCAATTTGACGGTTAACATTTTGAGATTTCAGTGAATTTAATTGAATCTTCTAGAATCTACTAAAGCATGTATTTTTTTTGGACCTTTTTTGAACCTTATTGTTTTAAGTACGGCATTCGGAGTGCTGCCAAAAAAAGCGAAAACAGAATACTCATTAAGCAAATTACGTAATTAATTATCTTACGCCACTCACCAAAAGAAAGCAAAAATCCAAATGAGAAAAATATTAACACCATTTTGAACACCAGAATTTAATGATAGTTTATCTACAAAACATTTTACGTTTGAATAATCAATTTGAATAATATTTGGAATCAAAAAAAATCAAACTGTCAATGTTGCTGTTTGCCGCCAAACTGACCGAAGCCCGCAAATGAAGTACGAATGCTACTTTCACTATTACGAAAAGACAGTAACTCGTTTTTCTCGTTACGTAAATTACAACTTATCGGCGTTCGTCATTAATATTAAATTCTCATGAAATGAGTCACGGCGCTTGTGACCTTTGAACTAATCGCTCGGTACCCATGCGTTCGGAATTCGAAAAGTTTTTGAAGTGTTCAAGGACGTTCATAGGAGTTTATGTCTTAATTCTTTACCGTTAAGTTCCCTACTAGTGTACAAATAAATCGTATATGTTTGTATGGGTTTCCATTCACTTAAAACCTACTTGAATTTCTTCGCATAACTGCTAAATTAACATTAAGCTGATTAGCAATCTGAACGGAGAGCGCAAGTTTTAAATTTGCATGGCAAGTTTTGATATTATTGCATTCCGCAATGATTTAGTATTGATACCGAGTGGGAACTTTCATATCGCGTGAAACTAAACTCTGTTGCCAGTGTTGACTCTTATATCTCTGTGTAGTCTGTGGATCATTCCGGCTAAGAGGTTTCAAAAAGAAAGTTAAAATTTCACGCACAGCAGACAAATTTTTTTCCCTACCTATGCTGATAGCCTTGAGAGGCTATTTCAGCTTAGCCTTGACGTGTAGGTGAGCTCACGTGGCTCAAACCGGAGTGTTGCTAACACTGGCCCTAGCAAGAGCAATGCTTCGCAGAATATACCACCGGATCGGAAACGCGACCCACTGAGAAGATCCAGCGAGAGACTCGGTGGGCTGTGTCTGAGGGTTAATTTACTCGTCGAGCCCTTTGTCGCAAGCGATGGGTTCGACGAGAACGGTGACCGGTGCTTGAGGTACCTAAAAGCACCGTTAGTGGATCTGGAGGATCCGTAATGACGAGTTTAGGGCGACGTCGACTGTTTACCATTCGGTCCACAGGATCGGGTATGTAATTTCCGGCGGCCACGACAAGAGGGTTTTCGTGTCGTGCCGCTTTCTCAAAGTGGCGCACTGATGCCGACTGTAAATGCTTACTAACTGAGTCAAGCTCCAGGTCATCATGGAGATCCACATTCCTTAGGAACCATGGTGCTCCGATGGCTATCCTGCAAAAACGGGATTGAATGATTTGAAGGGGTTTCAAGTCGGTGCGGGCCGCGTGAGCGAACACTACACCTGCATTGTTTTGGGTGTCAGATCGCCTATTTATAAATATAGTTATTAAAACTGAAAATAACATGTTCAATTATGGCTGACTTTCGAAGTCGTCGTGGCCTAAAGCATAAGATGTCCGGTCCAGAAATACGTATTCCACAACTGTTCACGATTGACTACCACGGTGAAGGAATAACATCGTGTAATAAAAATCGAACCCGCAAAATTATAATTTGCGTAATTACTGGTGGTAGGACGTCTTGTGAGTCCGCGCGGGCAGGTACCACCACCCTGCCTATTTCTGCCGTGAAGCAGTAATGCGTTTCGGTTTGAAGGGTGGGGAAATCGTTGTAACTATACCTTAGAACTAGACCTTAGAACTTATATCTCAAGATGGGTGGCGCATTTACGTTGTAGATGTCTATGGGCTTCAGTAACCACTTAACACCAGATGGGCTCAGGGGTCTCATAAGACATAAGACTCATGTAACTAAAGAGTGTTTAGATTTTTCGGCGAAAGCAAAAATAGGCAACGAACTTTAGCTGACAAAAATATTGTTAGGTTACGCTGACATAGCCTCTCAAAGCCATCAGCTTAGGTAGGACAAATAAAAGACAAAAATTTCACCCGACAACAACACGAAAACAATCTAGAAAATTCTGTTTGATTTTGACTTCGTAATTATATTAAACAAAACGAGTCGAGTTCAATCTAATTACAGAATCGAACGAATACAAAATAAATTTAAATTCTAATTGCATTTAAATAATTTATTCACGAATAATACAATTCGGTAAATTAAAGTAAATAACTTATTACCTAAACTTATATTTTGGTGCATTATGTCGCAACTTATCGACTCGACTTATCATAATGGTTTGATCTAGCATGCTGCTACGCGCTGGGGTTCGGGATAAATAAATGTTCCACCAAAGTACAACTTAGAACTGTATTTATCACTTAGAACACACAGAGCACTTTAAAATTCTCAATTCGTTTCTTCCGCTTCGCTTCAGGTGATCCGTACGCTGTTTCGCTTCGAGTAGTTCCGATTACTAACTGACTACGTGCCGTCTCTGCAACGCTTTTGTAGCCGATACCACATTCCAGAATTATCAAGAATATTCCACAAAAGTCGAGTATTGTGTTTCCGCAATCTGACAATAGATGGCGTTGTACTTCTCGAGCGTTGTAGATGTTACTAGATCCTTCGATATTCGTTCGACTATTCGGCTATAGATGGCGTTACTCTCTTACCCGTCTAACTATACATAAACATTTTGCATACGTAGCGAAATATTGCGACGTAATTTTCTCACAATTCAAAACGGCCTAATTCACTTGAAAATGCGCACACGTATCAAAAACTAATTACAGTAAAATATTTTTGCGTTTATTTTTATTTTTTATTTATTGCTTAGATGGGTGAACGAGCTCACAATGTAATTTCGTTTTTTTTGTGGAAATTAACCCATACATTGAGTTTCGAGGATAATCCCAGGCCTTTCAAGTGGTCATAAGATGTTGAATTTGATAAATTTAACCTCAATTCGATCTCACGTGTTGTTATTCGCCGGTTGGCATCAACTAATGCCTTTATCACGTCTTTATCAGCTTCAACCGGCCTTCCCGAACGTGGTGCATCTACGACATCAAAATCGGATCGAATCGAAATTTAGCGAACCAGTTCTGTCACTGGCGTACTGTCAACACACCTTCTCCATGCACATCGGTCAATTTCTTTCTGGCTTGAACAGCATTTTTACCCTTTCTGTAGTAAAACAGTAAGATATGTCGAAAATTTAGCGGTAGGCAGCGGCTTGGTTCTGCCCCTGGCATTGCTGAAGTCCATGGGCGACGGTAACCACTCACCATCAGGTGGGCCGTATGCTCCTCATCTGCCTACAAGGGCAATAAAAAAAAATCTACTTATCCCTCTCCATATTTAAAAGGGCAACAACCAAAAACTACTGCGTAGAATTAATTAGAGTTTTTCACACACAAGCCTTGCTACCTATATGAGCTCTCAAAGCATATAAAAATTATACGGCTTGAATGTTAAGTTGGGGGAAAAAAAATACAATTAAATCCGCTGTCGGGAAAAAACGAAATTACTTTCCGAACAACCTATTAGAATTATCAATACGTTTTCTAACCTCACCGCCATCTTGGTAAACATTACGGACAGGGTGATTTTTTCGTGGTTTTACTATGATTGGCGCCATCATACAGCCTATATTTAGAATTCATTGTAGGAAGGGTCGTTCACAGTTGTGACTAACGACTAAGAGTTGGTTGATGTCTATGGGCTACGATAACAGCAATGACTGTCTGTGCAGTCGTATCTTTCGAGAGAATAATGCCCGATAAAAAAAAAACTAAAAAAGCTTCGCCTACGGACTCTGAAAAACATTTAACACTGGGCACTATAATCATCTCTTTATATAAAGAAAAACAAATATTTATGTTTTATCCAATACACATTCCTATTAACTTTTCTAACATTACAAAGAATGATTGACTTATGCTTGCTCCAAATATTCATTCAGGCGTTGTTCTCGTTGACCAAAAAAGATTTGTCTCATTAACAAATTTGCTTCTAATAGATGACATCTAATATAATATTAAAGAACTTGTAGAGGTAAATGTGTAGTAGCTAACTACAACTATATTTTATTTTAATTTTAACGTTTTTTTATCTTAACGATTTTATTAACGCAGCAACTTTAACATCAGTAGGTACCAATCTTTCGGGAGTTTTTTCTTACCCAATTATTGGTGGCTTTAGTGGCTATTCCAAATACTTGCGGACTGGTAGGTGAGCTCACGGGGCTTGAGAGAAATTGCTAGTACTGGCCCTAGTAAGAGCAGAAGCCGGGCTTCGCAGAATCTACCTCCGGATCGGAAACGCGGCCCACAGAGAACATCCGGCGAGAAACTCAGTGGGCTGTGTCTATGGGCTAATTTACTCGTCGAGCCCTTCGTCGCAAGCAACGGGTTCGGCGAGGATGGTGACCGGTGTATTTTCAGTAAAATTATCACGAGACACACTGCTGTGTAATTAAGTCCAATAAAAATATTTGTGTTACACTTTTTGTTAGTACAATATCCAGAGTCTAATGATATAAGTAAGGCTTTGGAGACTGTCGAAATAAAGTTGTGTATATTCGGGTGAGTGCGTTTGCAACGCTGTCTTTAATGACCCAGCTTATTACTGGTGGTGGGATCTTTTGTGAGTCCGCACGGCTAGGTACTACCACTATCCACCTATTTCTGCCGCGAAGCAGTAATGCATTTCGGTCTGAAGGGTGAGGTAGCCGTTGTAACTATACTGAGACCTTAGAACTTATATCTCAAGGTGGGTGGCACATTTACGTTGTGGATGTCTATGCCAGGAGGGCTGTGAGTTCGGCCACCCATCTAAGCAATCAATAAAAAATAGCAGGTGAAGGCTTGCTAACAGCTGCCCGAGCGCCCCCAGAGGAGGCTCAACAGCCCAAAGGCAGCATCTTCGCGAGCGCACCTAAGGCCGATACGCGAACGTAATGTGGATCGATCGGCGACACATTTAATGTGCAGTATCTATTGAATATCTACACACAGCATATTTACGAATAAACATAATTTGTCATCGAATATTAACAAAACAAAAAACCACGCAAATGTTACGACGTGACGTCAACAGCTCCATGAGATGCTGAGGTCGTATTATTTTTTCTCGAAGTGACCACAGTAAATGTAACACTGCAGTGATGCAAGTGGGTTTTATTTTGCATTGACTGCTTCGGTCGGGCAGGTGGATAGAAGTGATACTTCTTGATCTTTCTTGTTGTTTCATGACCAATGAGGGTCGGGACCATTTAGGATTGGTATCCATTTGCTTCTGTCTGTCTGTTTACTGGTGGTAGGACCTCTTGTGAGTCCGCTCGGGTAGGTACCACCACCCTGCTTATTTCGGCCGTGAAGCAGTAATGCGTTTCGGTTTGAAGGGTGGGGCAGCCGTTGTAACTATACTTGAGACCTTGGAACTTATATTTCAAGATGGGTGGCGCATTTACGTCGTAGATGTCTATGGGCTCCAGTAACCACTTAACACCAGGTGGGCTGTGAGCTCGTCCACCCATCTAAGCAATAAATACATAAAAACAGCTCAAATGATCTTAGTGCAGTTTCTCGTGTTGTTTCTACAATACAGTCCTGCATCTGTCCTAAGATCGACTGCTTTTCCAACATATTTGATTGCATTATATGTCTAAATCAAATGAGCTTTAGAGCGAAGCATGTTAAATAAGGAAAATGGACAAAATAAAACACACAAAGATAAGAAATATCCCTAAAGTTAAAAACGCTGTGACTTTTGCTCTAAAACTTAAATGGCACTTAAATGGAAGGTGGACCACACCAGTGGAAAGTACCACTAGGCAAGAGAGAGAAGGAGAGACCCTTAGGCCGCTGGGAAGACGATCTGAAATGATCAGTAGACATAAACGGGCACTTCACAGCCCAAGACAGACAACAATGGGAATATTTGAAGGAGGCCTCTACCCAAACCGGGATTTGTTGTTAATTTATAATTATTTTTATACACTTACTTATATAACTAATATAAATTAAGCTTACTTATTAACAAAAGTCATATTTGTTGTTTAATGTAATCCACCTAAATTGTATTTAACCAGAAATAGAAAAAACACGTGTGTCACTCGGGGACTGCCGCGGTAAAGCTATTGCATAGCACTTTTTATCAAATTATGAAATTATAATAATTATAATTAGACAATAATAATTTAATATTAAATCAATAATAAAATTTAATAAGACCACGCTATATTTATAGCGTGGTCTTATTAAAAGTAAAACTTTAACTGTGCCCTTCACACTCATAAGCTAGACCGCGCGAGAGAGACATGGGCAGATTTTTCATGATGCGCATGCAGTGCGACGTCACGCCGCGCGCTTATTTACAAACACTACACAAGCGCAACGTGTGAATGTGTTGAACGCGAGCTACATGGTAGGCGGAGTGGGGGGTGTTAGGTTTTATTTTCGTTACGGAATTTCTTGATTCAGTCTGATGTTTTCCTGGTCTAATACCAGGGTCCGCTTTTCTACTTAAACTCCTCCATTTCGTCTTCGGCATCTTTTTGAGTGAGGTTATTCTCCTCCATATCCACCTTTACCACATCCAACTGACGCTTCTTGACCCTACCGCGGGATTGGAGTAATTTAAGTGGCTTATCTAAAAAAATTAAGAAAATGTTTTTTATACTTTGAACGACTCATAAACAAGTGCTATATTAATTTATAAAATTATACAGTATATTTTGAGCTAGGAAAAGACAAAGCATTACTATTTTCGTCTTTTTTAAATCATAAAAGCAAACTAAAAGATAACAAATCACCAAGTGCATTTTGATGCTTACAAAAAAAAAAACAAGAATTTTGGATTAAACCACTTCAAATTTAAAGGTGCGTGTGGCGGGTAGCCATCATACAACGCAAGATAATTGACAGATGCCTGAATCTTGCTTACGACATTTTCAAGATAAATACATACAATACATACAATATAAATACATACAATACGCATATATACAAGTTCTGAACAACAACATTCGGACCGTCGGTTTGCCGAGCAATATCATCCGCTCGGTGGAAGATCTTCCTTTGTCGTTAAGCCTCCAAAGTGCGAAGTGTAATAAATACAAGTAATGTAGTGTTCTAAAAAAAAAACAAAAAACATGAAAGCAGTTTTAGGTAAAGTTCTGTTTATATTAGTCTTTTATTTTAGTTATGTCTGCGACAGATAAAAACCGAAGAAAATTCCTTGTGTTAACAACACTCCCGGTTTGAGCCCCGTGAGCTCATCTACTCGCCCGGTTACGCTGTCTAGCTTAGGTAGGATAATGAAAAAAAAGCAATTGTATGTATGTATTGTCACTACATAACCTTAATAACATATTTTTAAGAAATCACTTTTACTAACATTATTATAGATTAATTCATGATTGTAAAAGATTTGATCTACTGTTGTTAAATAAACTGTGCCTTGTATTAAGGTAATATCACATTTGAGCAAATTTTTAAGTTTTTCCGGACTACCTCGATCGGTCATGTCAACTTTGCTCCGTCCGTAATAATATTAAAACAGAGGTATACAATCTTTGGTAGCTGTATTTAAAAAAAAAAATCGTAGTATTTTTAATATTTAGTTGTGCAAGTTACGTTAATGATTTTTTTATTACTTAGTTCGATAGATAAGTTGAGTCCATGGACAACAACAACGTGAACCCGACCCAACTGGAGGCATACATTCTAAGTGTCAGTTTGTATAGTTCTTTTTTCGGGTATGGGACCAAACCTCATACGGGGTGTCCATGCCTAGAGGGCGCGCGGGGTATTTCGGATTTGACGGTCTATTTATATTGGGAGTAGACCGCGGGTCTAAAATGTTTTGGGGCTCTACCCACCAAACAACTCCTCTAGCATCCTCTCACTGGAGTAGGGGGGCTCCTGCGGAGGACGCCCAACCTACGGGTCATCAAGGCGTTTGTCGATAATACTCCAACTTAGTATAACAAGGTCCGGTTTACAAGGCAATGATCTGTACAACATACATTTTCCCTTGCGTTCCTCACCTATACAGTGAATCTAACTTATAATGCAAGGAAATATTTTGACTCACAATAAACATTAAACAATTGCACGACTTAACCTCTACTATTAACCTGGAGGATGCCCTTGAACATTTGTATAACCGTCACTAACCTACAAGTAAAAATATCCAAATTATTACTGGTGGTAGGACCTCTTGTGAGTCCGCACGGGTAGGTACCACCACCCCGCCTATTTCTGCCGTGAAGCAGTCATGCGTTTTGCTTTGAAGGGTGGGGCAGCCGTTGTAACTATACTGAGACCTTAGAACCCATATCTCAAGGTGAGTGGCGGCATTTACGTTGTAGATGTGTATGGGCTCTGGTAACCACTTAACACCAGGTGGGCCGTGAGCTCGTCCACCCATCTAAGCAATAAAAAAAAACAAAGATCCGGCGAGAAACTCAGTGGCCTGTGTCTGAGGATTGATTTACTCGTCGAGCCCTTCGTCACAAGCGACGGATTCGACAAGAACGATGCTCGGGTCTTGATAGAAGAGTCGGTGCAACGGCTTATGAAGGACTAATTCTCCACCCGACGATACCGCAATCATTCTGCAATCTCTCGGGAATCGTGCTGCGTTTCGTTTAGCTACAAAAGTAATGACAGTCTCCGACAAATATATATAGGATCGGGGGTAGACATTATCTTGTTGAACACCAAGTAAAACGAAGTCGCTTTTTGATTCCTGATTTAATCAACAATGTGATAACTTAATTCACTTTAACACTGATCCAACCTTAACCAGTAGGTACAACAGTCACTTAATCACACAATGTAACAAGGATATAGTAGGTGAACCGGGCAAACGCAGTCGAACGAATGTCCATTGCAAGGCGCATACCGCCTTTTTATAACGGCCGCGGCGCCTGGCTTATCTATGAGTCACTCCTGTTGCACGTGCTATTTTACGAGTGGAATGACACGGCCGGCGCACCTGGCTGTGTATGAGTCACTCCTATTGCACGTGCTTTATAACAGAAATATCGTTAACGCCGTCATATACAAATATCAAATAAACAGTAACAAAAGTTGTTCTCCTCTGCATGCGTAGATTGTACACACTTGATTCGGAGCTATACTCGTTTCCAGCAACGCAACAGTATACGAAGGTCTGAAGCGGGCTCAAGACGTGTGACGAATTACGCAGTTAAAATTAATTAAATAAGAACTTTATAATTGTTCAAGTGCAAACACGCGCGGTTTTAGGGTGAGTGAATTTTCTTTTATTTAAATTTAATTGCTCATTAAAAATTTATACAAGCGCTTTCACGACGCGATGCTCGTGTTTATTAAAAATTATAATTAATTATAAATTACCGTTCGCAAGCGATTTGAATGTTTACGCTTTTCGGCATAAGAGCGAATTAAATGAGCATGCGTTTTCGGATTCTGTTTCCTTCGAGTTTCATTTAAGAATGCGGAAATCCTTGGCTGCTCTTAAGTCGTACCTAGATCAAGAATCGCGAATAAGGACGACACGTTTATTTGTCTGAAGTTTCATCAAATACTAGTTCACATTTGACGTTGACGACTCGACGATTTCGTTAGACTGGTTCTTGCAGCCGAAGCTCATGGTTAGAGGAGACGTCACGTTGCTGTGGTCAATTGGCACTCACTGAGACTGTTTTTGACCTTTTAGAGCTACCGAAAACTGAGATAGCTGGGAGCGTGTGATTGAAAACAAGACAAAAAGTCATGTGGAATAAAAGAAACAGAAAGAAACCGACCAATAAAGAGAGTTGTCGATATGAAAATTTGAATACACAGAGCCATTAGGGATAGGGTATTGTATTTTTTCAGTTGTAGTTCGGCTCAACTCTTGGCATACGCTAGACTAAAAACAGCATGGGCCAGATACCATGGCCTTTCGTCTTTGGGTTGATCTTTAGAACGATAATGACGCACAGAAGAACTTTATTTAAGCCTTTATTCTCTTAGCTCCCTTCGCGACTTGTGAATTACTTCTTCAGACATCAATTCATGTCCATTGAGTGTACGGAGGTCGGCCCGACACTAGTAACCAGCAGTTGTACTGGTGGTAGGACCTCTTGTACTGGTGGTAGGTCCTCTTGTACTGGTGGTAGGACCTCTTTTACTGGTGGTAGGACATCTTGTGAGTCCGCACGGGTAGGTACCATCACCCCGCCTATTTCTGCCGTGAAGCAGTAATGCGTTTCGGCTTGAAGGGTGGAGTAGCCGTTGTAACTCTTCTGAGATCTTAGAACTTATATCCCAAGGTGGGTGGCGCATTTACGTTGTAAATGTCTATAGGCTCCAGTAACCACTTAACACGAGGTGGGCTGTGAGCTCGTCCGACCATCTAAGCAATAATAAATAAAAAAGTTAGCACCTCCATCTCCACAATGCATAGTCTGCTAAACTTCTCGCCGGATCTTCTCAGTGGGTCGCGATTCCGATCCGGTAGTAAATGCTCTCGAGTTGCCAAGTCTCCTTCGGAGGCGCTGGGGCGACTGTTAGCAGATGCGGCCCCTCCCGGTTAAGCCCGGGCTCACCCACACGGCAACTCTGCACAGGATCATCGACAAGTTGGCAGTAAGCTCGACACTGTCCCACAAAAGTGTTCTAGAAATGTTTGAATAGGAATTTTCTGTTCGTCTTCTCATTAAAACTGTATAATCTCAAAACTTAGTAATGTTACAGGAGAGTGTTTTAAAGGTTTAACATGTGATATCTTTAATCTTTGCAACATTTATTTTTTATTTTTTTATCAGTTACATTACCTGTCTTTTAAAGTAAGTTAAAATTATATAATAATTTTGTTAATAGTAGTCAAAACATAGGTCAACTAAAAAAAAAACAACCAAAACTAAACTACGTTCTTTTGACAGTATTTAAAAAAAAAAAACTGGTGATACCAAATGATTCCGCATATTAACTCAATTTCGAATATTTTTGGAAATTGTACACTTTTAATGCGAAAAGATGTATTGTTATTGTACAATAAATGTTATCTTTATTGGATGCAATAAATCGTTAGCAGACTTTTTATGAGCGCTAAGCCTGAAGATTGGGTGTTTAATATGGATGCTGTGTTCGGTGATGTTGAGATAAATTTCGTATTTAATCCGCATCGAATCCAAAATTTATCTTGCCGTTATTCGAGGTCCGGCCGGGAGGTCGCGACAGGCGTACCTTCGACCTCACTTCGCGAGGTGGATGAGTGCGTTCTGATGTCCGTGGACTCATAGGGCGTTTATTCGTTCATCTACGCAAAAAAGTTACGCTGGGCATGAAGTCGGAATTGAATCTCGGTCTGCGCGTACGAGATCTCTTCTCCCAGTGTCATGTGCGCTCATGGTGTCAACGAAACAGATAACCTGTGTGCTTATTACGAATTTTTTAACGTTCTCGATGACGTAAAAGTTAATTAAAATTAGTATGGAGTTAAAACGTTTGCCTACGTTTGCCGCTAGGGGCGCTGTTTTTTTATTCAGTTTAGACTATTTAACCCCTAATATTGTTTGTCTTTAATATTATTTGTAACCATAATAATGTTCAAACTAATAATTTTAATAAATATACTTAAGTATGAGACAACTATAAGAATGAACCTAAAACTAAAAACCTTAAAAAAATAAAAAATAAAATTTAATAACTAAAATATGTTATTAAAAGGGGTCCCTTTAGGCGAGGTTCCGAAGATACTGGCAGGTTTCCCCCTTTGAATAGCTAGACTAATTCTTTGTCCGAGGTAGCTGCCAGCTCTTTGGTCTCCTGTGATGTCGACTAGCCTTTTTGCTATTTCCTTTAAAAGCCTTATAGCGCTAGGACCCCACGGACCAAGGGTCTCGACACCGAATGAGACAAAATCATATTTGGAGCCTAGACCCCTGTATTTGCAAGCTTTTAATTATTTAATAATTTTAATTAATTATGGTCGAATTTCTACTACTGGGCGACCGCTGGTTTTGTTAATTTCTTGTCTCTTCGGGTTGTTACTTGTTTTAATAATGGCGAAACGTTAAATACCCGAGCAAGAACTCATGTGTAATATAGAATAAAACCCGTCGGACCGTGGCCCGTCGGGTTTTACCAAAAAGGTCCATTGAACCCCCAGTAAATTCCCATCACTTTACGAGATAGGTACTGTCTTAAATATTACATTTAGATAATTTAATTTTTTCTCGTTCATGCCATAAATAGCGACATTCCTGTTTCTTCTTTTACTTCTGTTCTGTTTAATTCTGTTATTTACGTTTCACTATATACCTAGGCTGCACTAAAAGTATCGGAAATGGAATATTTCCACTGTTCCTGTCATATTAAAATCTTTTTAATTGAAAACTCCTTGGTTTTAAAAATCGAATACCATTTATTTATTTAAAAAAAGATTCTCGGTCTTATCACGAGGTTTTGTCAAACTTGTTTAGTCGTTGAGAAAATGGAATTGACTCGAGAAAATTCAAGAGCGATGATTTATTATGACTTTCGAAGTGGTTTAACACAAAAACAGTGTGTTGACCGGATGATTTCTGCATTTGGTGATGACGCCCCATCCAAAACCACAATTTATCGCTGGTTTGCTGAGTTTCAACGTGAACGTGTCAAGCTCAGTGATGATCCCCGTCAAGGTCGTCCAAAAACTGCAGTCACCCAAGAAAACGTTGATGCTGTGCGTAAGCTGATTGAGGAAGATCGACATGTGACATACCGCGAAATTCAGGCAACTTTAGACATTGGCATGAGTCAAATACAAATAATCTTGCATGAACAATTAGGTGTAAAAAGTTGTTTTCCCGATGGATACCGCATTCGCTCTGTGAAGAGCAAAAAGCGGCTCGCGTTACTTGGTGCGTCTGAACTCTCGAAAGATTCCACGCAGGATCCTCAAATGCTGTATACAACATTGTATCAGGTGACGAATCCTGGATATACGCGTACGAACCCGAAACAAAAAACCAGTCACGAGTTTGGGTGTTCGAAAATGAGTTAAAGCCAACAAAAATTGTTCGTTCACGGAGTGTTGCAAAAAAAATGGTGGCCACGTTTGTCTCCAAAAATGCTACGAGACTATTCCTCTTGAGGGACAAAGGACGGTTAATGCAGAATGGTATGCTAGCATTTGTTTGCCACAGGTCGTTTCTGAACTCCGTAAAGAGAACTGCAACCGCCGCATCAACCTCCATCACGACAATGCGAGTTCTCACACCGCGCACAGAACAAAAGAGTTTTTAGAGCAAGAAAACATAGAATTATTAGACTATCCGCCGTACAGCCCCGACTTAAGCCCTAATTATTTCTATACTTTCCCTAAAATAAAGAATAAATTGCGTGAATAGAGATTTTCATCACCTGAAGAAGCTGTGGACGCCTACAAAACGGCCATTTTGGAGACCCCAACTTCCGAATGGAATGATTGCTTCATTGATTGGTTCCATCGTATGGAAAAATGTGTCAAATTTCGAGGAGAATACTTCGAAAAGCAATAAATACATTTTTAAATGGTAATGTTGTGTCACTTCGTTAATTCCCGAAATTTTCAGTGCCGCTCGTAGTAAAATTCTACACTGAAATTTAGATTTTCAAATAACAAATGATAAACTTTTTTATTTATTTATTGCTTAGATGGGTGACTGAGCTCACAGCCCACATGGTGTTAAGTGGCTACTGGAGTCCATAGACATTTACAACGTAAATGCGCCACCCACCTTGAGATATAAGTTCTAAGGTCTCAAGTATAGTTACAACGGCTGCCCCGCCCTTCAAACCGAAACGCGTTACTGCTTCACGGCAGAAATAGTCAGGGTGGTGGTACCTACCCGCGCGGACCCACAAGACGTCCTACCACCAGTAATAACATTCGCATACACAAATACGTACACAATTTTACTCAAATTTATACGCAAGTTAAAATTAAATTTTTTCACCCAATCAAATAACGTTTCGTGATGTTTTTTTGAACAATTTTTATTTAGTAACTTATTTAATTTAGTAAAATTAAAATTCAAAGCGTTGGAATTAATATGATTTACTTAACAATAAAGAATGCGAGGTTGAATCTTAATAAAAAAACAGTTTTATTTAAATCTGAATTTAAATTAAATTAACTTTTGCGTTGCTCGCTCGATTATCGATGATAGAAGCCGTAAATAATTCTCGAAGGCTCTGAAATAATATCATCTATAAATTAATACGTGAAGCAAAAACTTTGTGCCCCTTTTTACGAAAATTGCGCGGACGGAGGAGCATGACATTTCCCACACTTATAGAGAATATAGAGAAGGAGTGCAGAAAGTTAATATTTTTTTAATTATGCATGAGGAATACAATAAATCAATAAATAAAAACATTTTTACTGGTGGTAGGACCTCTTGTGAGTCCGCGCGGGTGGGTACCACCACCCTGCCTATTTCTGCCGTGAAGCAGTTATGCGCTTCGGTTTGAAGGGTGGGGCAGCCGTTGTAACTTTACTTGAGACCTTAGTACTTGTATCTCAAGGTGGGTGGCGCATTTACATTGTGGATGTCTATGGGCTCCAGTAACCACTTAACACCAGGTGGGCTGTGAGTTCGTCCACCCATCTAAGAAATAAATAAATAAAAAACATTACACACACTATCATGTATTTGACATACACACACGCATGCATACTATTTGTTTATTGTCAAACTTTTCTTATTGCTTATAGTCTGTGGTCAAATTGAGAATAGAGTAATATTGTTTGTCTTTATTAATATTTGTCTGAAGTGTAGACTTGGCGAAATCTGTGATTATAAAAGTATAATAAATATTTACTAACAATCACGCCACGTTAACTGGTCCCGTGATAAGTTCGTTAAGAACTTGTGTTACAGGTACCAGATAACGGAAATAAATGTAAGATTTTTATTATACACATACATATATTTAATATACATCCATAATCCTGGAAAAGACATCTATATTTATCATACAAATATCTTCCCTTGGCGGGATTCGAACCCGCGACCCCCTTGTGTAGTGACCATGTCACTTACCACTACACCAGACGGCCGTTAAAAGTATAATAAATAGTTTTTGACAATAGAATCATAATAGTGTACAAACATTTAATTTCAATTAATTATAGTCGAAATTCGACTACTGCGGGACCACTGGTTACAATAAAAATGCGAGTTTAAGTAACTCCAGTTTTAGTTATGTCCGGCGACTGAGTTCCTCGCCGGATCTTCTCAGTGGGTCGCGATTCCGATCCGGTGCTAGATTCAGCGAAGCACTGCTCTTGCTAGGGCTAGTAAATTCTCTCAGGTTGAGCCCGTGAGCTCACCTGCCCATCCGGACATAGCTGAAATAGCCCCTTATGCTACCAACGAAGAGGTAGGGAAAAGGAAAAGCTATGTCCACGCTCTTGAAAACCACAAGAAATCCTAATCTTCATTTATAACCAATAATTGGTTATAAATGAAGTAACTTATTGGGAATTTGTGGCCTCATATTGCTCATTTTGTTATAAAACAAACAAACAAAAAAAAACCACTACTGTCGTAATTATGGATGTGCGTATAAATAGGTTTTTTGTTACATTGACGTCGAAATTATGTATTTTGATCTTGAAAACTGATTGTGAGGACGGCAAAGGATATTATACTGTTTGCAGTGTATTTATAGGTATACACAATATGTCTATCTCATCACACGGAATAATCTCAACTAAGTAAAATCTTCTCATCACAAATTCATCAGACAGTGCATTTCCAGACATCTCACCCATCTATCGATAGGTAGATGGCTGAAAAAGATAGATGATAATCCTGGATGATAATCCATCTTTTTTGCTACGTACCATCCGGCTTTGGAATGAGCTCCCCTCCACGGTGTTTCCCGGGCGCTATGACATGTCCTTCTTCAAACGAGGCTTGTGGAGAGTATTTTACGATAGGCAGCGGCTTGGCTCTGCCCCTGGCATTGCTGAAGTCCATGGGCGACGGTAACCACTCACCATCAGGTAGGCCGTATTCTCGTATGCCTGCAAGGGCAATAAAACAAAAATACCACAGTGTCTTAAGTCAAGTCAAAAGTCTTTGCGTAGTGTGTGTTTCTAGTGATGACATATAGCATTGAGATGTGGTCGCTCAGAATGGGCCTTATCATAAGTCTCAAGTTTTCTTTCTTCGTTTGCTAACGTTAAGAGAAGATTTCTAAATTGTTCTAAAATAACAATCGTGTTTTGTATACTCAATATTTGTCTTAACTCGATCACCCCATCTATTCGCCCCTATGATGTCTGACTATGGTCTTAGTAATGCGATTTTTCCGACATGTTAATACAAGCTTATCTTGAAAATGTCATAAGCGAGATTCAGCCATCTGTCAAATATCTTGTGTTAGCTACCACCACGATAGTAACGCATGGATTTGCAGTTACCAAAAGATCCGAGTACTTAGGATTTTAGTTTTCGACCCCGGAATCACATAGCAGAAGCTACTCAAATTGTTTGGGCATCTAGGGCAGACCACGACGCGCTCACGAGACCAGAACGAACAGTAAACGATATGAATACAATAACTAATGCTCCAAGACCGTAACAAGTCTTACTGATGGTAGGAGTTCTTGTGAATCCGCACGGGTACCACCAATCCGCCTGTTTCAACCGTGAAGCAGTAATGCGTTTCGGTTTGAAGGGTGGGGCAGCCGTTGTAACTATACTGAGACCTTAGAACTTATATCTCAAGGTGGGTGGCGCATTTACACTGTAGATGTCCTTAACACCAGTTGGGCTGTGAGCTCGTCCACCTGTCTAAGCAATAAAAAAAAGTGCGTAATTGAAACATATTCAACAAATATAATTATGATAATGTATTGGCCACTTCCGTATGCGAACAGAACATAAAATAATTATATAAAAAATGATATAGGGCTGTTCACGATAGAACAGCAATATACAGCGTTAATATTTAGTTCATTGACCCAGCGTGTCAGCTTCTTGAATTGCGTTACATTGCGGGGCTACCTCCGAATTGCATTATGATTGTCGTGACGTAGTTAAAATTAATTTCCAACAAATAATTCTGTCTCCACTTCGTTTGTCATAAATACAATCTTTTAATAGTTAGGTGAAAAGGGTTTAAAATTCAAAATCGAACTGTTAAATGTGGGTTTAATTTAATTTTAATTTTTAATCTAATTTTACGGTTTTACGAAGCGTGGTCACACAGGGACAACGGTGTGCTTAGTGCGAGCTTTATAACGTTCTCGATAGCGTAAAAATTAACTCAAATTTGTATGCAGTTGGAACAGCGCCCCTAGCGGCAAACGTACGCAAACGTTCCAACTCCATACAAATATGAGTTAACTTTTACGCTATCGAGAACGTTAAAAAACTCGCACTAAGCACGCCGAATCAGTACAGTATTCGAAACGTCGGCGAAAATTATAAAGTTAAGAAAGGAAAAAAGGGAAATTAAACTGTAAATAGTTTTATGTATGTCTATGTACAGTATTAATACTGTATATATGTAAGTATATACTCGGATTTCCGCAGTACCGGGATTACTAGTTTCGGGCCGGATCACCGGGTGTGACCTGTTCTAAAAAGTATACGTCGTGTAAACGTGTAAATTTAGATTCCATCACATTCTCTGAGGAATTGTTCGAGATGATACCGGCATCTCGTTTTTACCATCGCCACGCCCGCCACCGGAGTAGAGTTCATCCATACTACCTGGAGCCACTGCGGTCATCCACAGTGCGTTTCCAGAGATCTTTTTTGCCACGTACCATCCGGCTATGGAATGAGCTGCCCTCCACGGTGTTTCCCGAGCGCTATGACATATCCTTCTTCAAACGAGGTTTGTGAAGAGTATTAAGCGGTAGGCAGCGGCTTGGCTCTGCCCCTAGCATTGCTGAAGTCCATGGGCGACGGTAACCACTCACCATCAGGTGGGCCGTATGCTAGTCTGCCTACAATAAAAATAAAAAAAACATTCGTCAGAGTTTTTTTTTTATTGCTTAGATGGGACGAGTTCACAGGCCATCTGGTGTGAAGTGGTTACTGGAGCCTATAGACATTTATAACGTAAATGCGCTACCCTCCTTGAGACAGAAGTTCTAAGGTATCAGTATAGTTACAACGGCTGCCCCACCCTTCAAACCGAATTACTGCTTCACGGCAGAAATAGGCGGGACGGTGGTACCTACCCGCGCGGACTCACAAGAGGTCCTACCACCAGTAATTACGCAAATTATAATTTTGCGGCTCACCCGGTTTTAAGTTTCCCTCTTTCTTACGCCACTTTCCTTCTTGTTTAAACATCGATTCATTGTAAATAGATAGAGACAACTAGACATCCCTATTATCAAATAATACTCGTAATACAGAAACTATTTAAAAAAAGCGAACATTAATAAATATACTAATAAGGAAGTTATCATAAAATCCGTGATGCGACCAAGGATTTGGATACGTAAGCCTTTAATCATACATCATTTGTTTCGACTTGATCACGTTAAAGTTAGTGGCTGGGTATAGTGTGCTTAGTGCGAGCTTTTTTAACGTTCTCGATCGCGTAAAAGTTAACTCAAATTTGTATCGAGTTGGAACGTCTGCCTACGTTTGCCGCTTGGGGCGCTGTCGCGGCGGCTAGGCGATCTCTCGGATTACTCCGGAGACCACCTCGGTCAATTTCTCCCAAAGCACGAGGAGTCAGGCAGCAAAGCCGGTTATCTATACGGCTAATTGGCATAAGAAAATGAGCCATCTCTCGACCTCGGGCAGCCCGCTATTAAATGCTCCCCACCTCATCCAACGCAGCGGCCTATTGATTTTGTCAAGCAAGGTGGAAGGAAAAAGACCACGCGGCCGATCACCTAGCCGCTGGTGTGACCAAAGAACCACTCTAACTGGGCTACCAGTCGCAATCACCCTACGAGAAGCTGAAAACCGGTGGAAACAGCTGATGAGACAGACCACGGTCAAGTTTCAAGGACACGACCTTTGAATAACTAAGAAAGCGACAAAGAAGATTTATTTTCAATTATTTTTTTATTTCATAGCATGAGCAACGCTTGATTCTTCTCAGTGGGTCGCGTTTCCGATCCGGTGGTAGATTCTTCGAAGCTTTTGCTAGGGTTCGTGTTAGCCACGTCGTCAGGTTTGAACCCCGTGAGCTCACCTACTTGCCCGGTGACGCTGATGTGGTCTCTCAAGACCATCAGCTTAGGTAGGAAAAAAAAAGTTGATTCTACTGTTTTATTCCATGTATTTGATTACGAGCTGTAAGTTACAAAGTAAGCCAAACAGGTTAATTCAATAATGATCAGAACAGAAGCAGTTTTTGCTATTTCCATACGTCAAGCACAGCTAGCTCGACCGCTGTGAAGGTCGGGCAGATAATTGCGTAAACAGAATCGTATTCATGTTTATAAAACGCCAATTAAATATATATACTTCAAAAATATGTATATTTATGTTACAATCGAAGGAGAAAGCTAATTCACTTTGTGGCGGGTAGCCATCCTAATAGGTTGGGGGAAAAGTTTCTTCGCATTTTTTAAGAAAATTCACAACATTTTTTAATATAGTTTATTTACATTTAACTGAAGTATGTAGGTACCGTTTTGTTCGATAGCTTTTTGCCATCTTGTAGGTAGGGACATGATCCCATTGCCATAGAATTTTTATAGAATTTCTGCATGCTCGCTTAGAACTTCTCTATAGAAACTTCAGTGCGCCGCGTAGGGCACCGGTGACCTACACGGCAGTCACAGGGTTAACGGTAGGACACATTGTTTGTTTTAAGTTCAATTCCATTGTCTACTTATTTGCCGTTTGTAGGATAATTGAAGGCGAGGCGACAACGAATTTGAGTGACAAGCATCGTCTCAGTGTTTGAGAATTCGCGTTGTTATATTTACTAGTGGTCCCACAGTAGTCGAAATTCGACCATAATTAATTGAAATTATAAGTTTGAACATTATTAAGGTTCTATTGTTAATTCACAAATTTCGCCAAGACTATACCTACTATAAAAAATATTAACAAAGACAAACAATATTTAATCTATTCTCAATTTGACCACAGACGTCAAGAACAAAAGTTTGACAATTAATAGTATGCATGCGTGTGTGCGTCAAATACATGGTATGTAGTGTGTGTAATGTTTTCTTTATTGATTTAATGTATCTATTATGCATTATTAAAAAAAAAATTTGCATTGTGCACTTCTTCTCTATATTCTCTATAAGTGTGGAAAATTTCATACTCCTCCGTCCGCGCAATTTTCGTAAAAAGGGATACAAAGTTTCTGCTTCACGTATTAATATATAGATAAACTTCGGTAACTTAACAAACACGTCAGGTTGGCGCCCGTGAGCTCGCCTACTCGATCGATGAATCTAATGTGAGCCCTTGAGATTACTAGAATAGGTAGGTAAAAAACAAACACAAACATACAATAAAATTAAAACCAGTTAATTCAGATGTTTTACGGAGTTCGATCACCGCCTAAAACTTATCAATTCCCCCATATCGCTACCAATAACTGTACATAATTGATTTCACATCCAAGACAAGTGTTTTAATAAAATTAAATGTAATTAATATATAAAAAAACTCCATTTGTCCAAAACGAAATGCCATTGACCTCGATCGTTTTGACGTATCTAGAAAGTTCGATACATTAACAAATCGCACCTTTAAAATTAATTGAAGTAGCTTATAACTAAAATTTTTAAGAAAGTAAGTTTTATACTTCGATCGTCTTACAAACATACATTCTATCAGTTAATAAAATTAAACAGTCTCTTTTAGTCTAGAAAGGGACAAACGTACTATATCCATCTCTTTTAAATCAAGCGCATGTACCCTTAATAGTATTAAAGTCGAAAAACAAAAAAATTACAATTCTTCAATAACATTTTCGGAGTTTGCCCAAAAAAAAACACAAGAATATTGGATTAAGCCACATCAATTCTAAAGTTGCGAAATGTGATTAAACGAATTAAAACTTCACACTGTTAAAAGTGAAAACAACCGACGTCATTTAAAATACAGGAGTGAGCGAAAAAAGAAAAACCGTGAACACAATACCGTAAAAAAATCGGTAAATATCGCAAAATGGGCGCCAATGTCGAAAGAATAAAAAAAAAACATATGTGCAATTCACACGTAGTAGAAGTGAACCCGGTCACCGTCCTCGTCGAACCCATCGCTTGCGACGAAGGGCTCGATGAGCGGATTAACCCACAGACACAGCCCACTGAGTTTCTCGCCGGATCTTCTCAGTGGATCGCGTTTCCGATCCGGCGGTAGATTCTGCGAAGCACTGCTCTTGCTAGGGCCAGTGTTAGCATCACTCCGGCTTGAGCTCCGTTAGCTCACCTACTAGTTAAGGTTACGCTGAAATAGCCTCTCAAGGCTATGAGTTTAGGTTAGAAAAAAAAAGATGTGAAACTTTAAAAAATTTTGGCTAAATAAGTTTTCACTTCAAAAAAGAAACCGTTTTAAAAAGTTACTTTAGTTAATTTGAAACGATAATCAAATCGATAAAGAAAGAACACGATTCTTAATCACTCACTATTTTATGTACACTACAAATCTAATAAATACAATGCAAGTCTTAACCACGCTACGTGTCTCTGATTCAATAATATTGATGTTTTAAGCGTTTCTATGTATTTTTATGACGCTAATAAAATAAAAGTACAATTAAAGTATTGTAAAAACTACGTCACGCGTATCGAAGTGTAGTTTCGTCGGTTTTCTTGATTTGTAGACGTAATTAAAGTTATTTTACACTTACCACCGTGACTAGAGACTGTTGATGACGGTAACTGTATTCGAAGCGCCGGAAATAATATCGAAAGGCTATTTGGTTTAAGCGACTTTTTTTTATATTGCCCTTGTAGGCAGACGAGCATACGGCCCACCTGATGGTGAGTGGTTACCGTCACCCGTGGACTTCAGCAATGCCACGGGCAGAGCCAAGCCGCTGCCTATAGACATTTTGCAACTTTACAGGAGAGCCATTTGAAGTTTAAAATTTGTATAAATATTATAACAAAAAAAAAAGTGCGTGCGTACAAAATACACATGTCAGAACTGAAACTTTTTTGGCGAACTAATTTATAAGTCTTGCTTATATTTATACAAATCTAAAACTTTAGATTTCGAGACTTAGAGGAAGGTTTTGAAGTCGTTGTGGCCTTAAGGATAAGACGTCTGGTGCATTCGTATGTAGCGATGCACCGGTGTTCGAATCCCGCAGGCGGGTACCAATTTTTCTAATGAAATACGTACTCAACAAATGTTCACGATTGACTTCCACGGTGAAGGAATAACATCGTGTAATAAAAATCAAACCCGCAAAATTATAATTTGCGTAATCACTGGTGGTAGGACCTCTTGGGAGTCCGCACGGGTAGGTACCACCACCACACCTATTTCCGCCGTGAAGCAGTAATGCGTTTCGGTTCGAAGGGTGGGGTAGCCGTTGTAACTATACTGAGATCTTAGAACTTATATCTCGAGGTGGGTGGCGCATTTACGTTGTAGATGTCTATGGGCTCCAGTAACCACTTAACACCAGGTGGGCTGTGAGCTCGTCCACCAAACTAAGCAATAAAAAAAAAAAAAAAAAAAAAAGGGAAAAAGGAAGATATGTTCCCGCCAAAAATCTGTCAAATGTCAATCTCAAACCTCAGTGTTGACAGTCACATTATGTTTAGATTTCTAAATTGTAAATGACTAATATTTTGCCAATTGAATTGACTAATTTAATTTCATGCTATTTGATTAATGTTCCAAATTCTTTTCATTTCATTTCAATTCCTATTAACATTTTTCACAAAAAAAATTTAAAATATTAGGCTGTATGGTATGATACATTTGCCTTTCCAGTTGGAAAAATACAACAACAACTAACTGACATTTGACAAGTACTTGATTTCAATAGTAGTTTGATGTCACTTCCGTTGCATACCTGCGTGACGTTCTGTAAAAATTTTACCCTCATGCGCCTAAAGAAGTTTCACTTCAAAAACACTTCTTCAGCTATTCAAATGGGATATACTTAATTGAAGTTCAATTAAAAACATCGCTGTGTTGATGCTAATCTATATCAATATATAAATCTACAGTGGTTTTTACGGATGTTCCGTTATAACTACTGAACCATGCATCCGATTGACTTGAAACTTGGTATCCATGTAGAAAATACATGTACTTAATGGATAGGCTAATGTTTATATGAGTGTTGGACTCCCTAATAATAATGACAATAAATAATAATGTTCATTTTCAATGCCGGGCGAGTACGGCTAGTAAGTACCCAATAAAACTGACTTTCAATTACAATGATAAATGTCGCGTATTAAACCAAATGCCTTCCACCCTTTGATATATATAATAATATAATAACAATCGAGCCGCCTTCGCTTCGCTTCGGGAACTATAATTTATTATTGATCGTGATGAACAATCTTTTAGACAAATCTGATTCTGACTGTAACTAACATAATAAAAAAAGACCTTAACAAACAAAAAATCTAATCTTTCCTCTTCTTATATTAATGATTCATTATTTAGATATTATATTAATCGTCCATTAATTATCTAGATTTCTTAGATTAAATATTTAAATAACTAATTCTTAATCAGAAGGTAGCGAATTAAAATCTCGTCGGGGTCATCGGTTTGGAGGAAACCTCAAAAAGGTCAAAAGGAGGACCTCTTGAGCCCGCACGGGTAGGTCCCACCACCCCGCCTATTTCTGCCGTGAAGCTGTAATGCGTTTCGGTTTGAAGGGTGGGCTGGCGTTGTAACTATACTTAGACCTTAGATCATATCTCAAGGTGGATGGCGGCATTTACGTTGTAGATGTATATGGGCTCCGGTAACCACTTAACACCAGGTGGACTGTGAGCTTGTCCACCCATATATATATATATGAGAGAGAGAGAGATAGTATTCTTTATTGTACACCAAAAAATAAATAAACAGTGCGATACATTAAACACAAAAAAGTACAATTGGCGGTCTTATCGCTAAGAGCGATCTCTTCCAGACAACCATCAGGTGGACAAGAATCATTTGGAAACGAACTACGCGCGGTGTACCAATCCAATGAAATACATATACATATATGTACACATATATATACACATACATACACACATACATATCTCCGTAAATATACATACAATTAATACACAAAGAATTATAATATAATAATAATTATTAAAAATAAAAAAAATATTAAATTTTGCTTCTTTACACATAAATAAGAATAAGCAATTTGCATATAAAAGATACTTAAAATACCTTTGAAACATATACAATTGAAGTAGCTACCAATTTCAGAAATCTACCTTATCACATATTAAATTGGTTAATAAAAATAAATAAATAATTTAAAAATCAAATAAGTATTACGTTTTTCGTATAACCTTGCTGAGTATTTTGGCATTGCTCGCTTCCACCTTGGTTGCGACTTCTAATACAAATCAACATTTATTAAAAAAAAATAACATACATCAATAGAACAAATTAGTTGCGAAAAAAAAAACCAAATTGTGTAACTGCAATAGCACGCAGTGGACGCAACGCTTCGAGTAGTAATGTGGAAAGCGCCATCTAGCGTGGAGTAGACAGACGAAAACGAGGCTTTTTCAGAAAACGCCGTAACGAGTCCAGAGACATGGTTTTGGAAGCACTGACTTCCGGTCGGCCTTCGCTTACGATGTATGGCGTTGGATTCGCAGGATAATAATTTTGAACTCAAAGAAAGCAGTATGCTATTGGTACCGGATAAAGTAAAAGTCCGAACAAAATGTTGTGTCATTAATATGTGGCGGTGACACAGAATGACAGCTTACACGGCTCAAACCGGGAGTGTTGCTAACACTGCCCCTAGCAAGAGCAGTGCTTCGCAGAATCTACCACCGGATCGAAAACGCGACCCACTGAGAAGATCCAGCGAGAAACTCAGTGGGCTGTGTCTGTGGGTTAATTCGCTCGTCGAGCCATTCGTCGTAAGCGACAGGTTCGGCGAGGATGGTGACCGATGCTTGTGGTAAACACCCTAAAAGTAAAAACGGTAAAGGTAAAGGTAAAAGTCGGGTATAAACCGACCGAATCAAGAAATTCCTTAACGGAAATAAAACCTAACACCCCCACTCCACCTACCATGTATCTCGCGTACAACACATTCACATGTTGCGCTTGTGTAGTGTTCGTGAATAAGCGCGCGGCTTGACGTCGCACTGCATGCGCATCATGAAAAGTCTGCCCATCTCTCTCTGGCGCGGTCTAGCTTATGAGTGTTAAGGGGACAGTTAATGTTTATAAATATAGTGTGGTCTTATTTTATTATTGTTTTAATATTAAATTATTATTGTCTAATTATAATTGCATAAGTTGCTAAAAAATGCATTGCAATAACTTTACCGCGGCAGTCCCCGAGTGCCACACGTGTTTTATTTATTTACTTATAGTTATCTATTTATCTACCAGCATTCGCGTTAATTAGTCATACGTTCCGGCTGGCGAACAAGGCAGGCCGGCCTTGCCCGGATTGCTTGGAGGCCCGGCTTGAAACATACACTACTTACGACTTGTAATAATAATAATTAATAATAATAATTTTATTTATTACTCTCTTAAAGGTATAGTACAAATACAAATGGAAATTAACCTTATAATTTATTTTGTAAGCCTTTGAAAGAGCTGAAGTCTGTACTAGGTTCAAAGACCTGTATTACTGATCTCCAGGCTCCCTCCTTCTTAAGATAGATTAGGTTAGGTTAAGTCGTGAATAGATGCTGCGGACTAGTGTTGAGAGATCATCAGGTGTTATCATTTAAGGTTAATATGCGTGTGTGTGTGTGTGTGTGTGTGTGTGTGTGTGTGAGTGTGTGTGTGTGTGTGTGTGTGTGTGTGTGTGTGTGAATGTGTGTGTGTTTGTGTGTGAAATACTTTATTTGTTCGTTTAAATTATTCACAAGAGAGTATAGTAACGAACTTAGTGCCTAAGGCGTACTCTACCAGCCAACCAACGGTGGTGTAGTTGATACGTGTATTGATTTATTCAGGACTCTGAAACTGCGATACTTTAAGACAATCGTTTTGTTTGTATGGAAACTAGCGACATCTTGTAGCGGATGTCCCTAAGCTTATATATTGGTAAAGATATGGCAATCATACAAGTCTTTATTTGTTACTAGTTGACCCGGCACACATCGTAGTGCCTCAATCGATAAATAAAAGACCTAAACTTTTGTATAAAATAAACTTAAAACAAACAAAAGGTATCCGTCCGACGGGGGACACATCAAACGAAAAACAAAATTGTTATTTTTATTTAATTCCGAGCATTTTCATTTATTTATCTACCTTTTAAACCTTCTCTGGACTTCCACAAATAATTCAAGACCAAAATTAGCCAAATCGTCCAGCCGTTCTCGAGTTTTAGCGAGACTAACGAACAGCAATTCATTTATATATAAATACATAGATAGGCAAATTGATTAAATTTCATTAATTTGAGGTTTCTGAAAATTTACAAAATCCTTCATTAAAAATAAAATATAGGGTACTTCTCGCATATAGCGCACTTCTCTGTCAGACCCCTCTGTCATCCTCGCACTAATGCACCTAAGTAGGACGCGCAACTTTGTAGCCACACTGCAATATCGATAATAAAAACCGGTCCCTCCTGTAGGTCGCGAATAAACTTGCATAGACCTCTAGTTACAAATAATAACGGAGTCAAAGAACTTATATACAAACAGCAGCAGGAATGATAGTTTTCAATTTTTAAACGACATTAATTTTATTGCGATTTCGTATTGTTTAAATGCCTATATCACGGATGAGTTAAACAAGATAATATACCTAGTCAGGTCATAAGTATTGTCACACAGTAAAAACTTTTCTTTTAGAATGCTGGCCACAAAAAAGTTTATTGAATTCGAATTTCGAATTGTTCATGAAAATAAAAATGTATACTTTTAGAATTTTACTCATTTTTAAATATGGAGTGGACGCTTAAAGAAGACCGTGTTGCAGTTATTGCGTTGCATCGTTGCGGTTACGCGCCAATTAAAATTTTTAACATACTGAAAAATTTAAATATAACCAAAAGATTCGTTTATCGTACCATCAAACGATACAATGAAGACTCTAGTGTAGATGACAGGTCAAGAAGTGGTCGCCCTCGGTCTGTTAGGACTCCAGCAGTGATAAAAGCTGTGAAGGCGCGAATTCAAAGAAATCCCAAATGTAAGCAGAAACTGTTGGCCCTTCTGATGGGGTTAAGCAGAACCACGGTGAAAAGGGTGTTAAATGAAGACTTAGGGCTTCGGGCAGATCGAAGAAAAACAGGACATCGTTTGAATGCTCGTCTAATGGACCTGAGACTGAAGAGATGCCGCGCTTTGTTGCAGCGGTACGCGGGAAAAAAATATCGGGAAATTCTTTTTTCGGATGAAAAAATTTTTACCGTAGAAGAGAGCTACAACAAACAAAATGATAAGGTGTACGCACAGAGTAGTGAAGAAGCGAGCAACCGTATTCCGCGTGTCCAACGAGGTCATTTTCCATCCTCGCTCATGGTATGGTTGGGAGTTTCTTATTGGGGCTTAACAGAGGTACATTTTTGTAAGAAAGGTGTAAAAACGAATGCAGTTGTGTATCAAAATACAGTCCTGACGAACCTTGTGGAACCTATTTCTCATACCATGTTCAATAACAGGCACTGGGTATTCCAACAAGATTCGGCGCCAGCTCATAGAGCGAAGAGCACACAAGACTGGCTGGCGGCGCGTGAAATCGACTTCATCCGGCACGAAGACTGGCCCTCCTCCAGTCCAGATTTGAATCCGTTAGATTACAAGATATGGCAACACTTGGAGGAAAAGGCGTGCTCAAAACCTCATCCCAATTTGCAGTCACTCAAGACATCCTTGATTAAGGCAGCCGCCGATATTGACACGGACCTCGTTCGTGCTGCGATAGACGACTGGCCGCGCAGATTGAAGGCCTGTATTCAAAATCACGGAGGTCATTTTGAATAAACTTTAGTGTCATAAGAATCTATGTTTTGTTAAGTTCATTTTGGTATATGAATGGTTACATAATGAATATACTTGTTTCAATAATTTTACATTAAACATGTGACAGAATTTATGACCTGACTAGGTACTATACGTTTTTCGGAAAATTCGTCATGCCTTATCCTTTAGGCCACGACGGCTTGCAAAGGCAAGGCATAGGCAAAACTGCGTGGCGCCTCTAGCAAACGCACAAAAGAACATAAGTGTCCGTATTCTTCAATATCACAAAAACGTTCTCACACGTTCTCGATAACGTAAAAGTTAACTCAAATTTGTATTCAGTTGGAACAGCGCCCCTAGCGGCAAATAAGCATTATTTAATATGAGCACGCACTTAATCGGACACTGTACTGTGTGATTAGGGCGAGTTTTTGAACATTCTCGATAGCGTAAAAGTTAACTCAAATTACTATGCAGTTGGAACAGCGCCCCTAGCGGCAAACATATTCAAACGTTCCAACTCCATACAAATTTGACTTAACTTTCACGCTATCGAGAACGTTAATAAACTCGCACTAAGCACACTGCTCTGTTTTAAATGACATTGAAATTCGACTGTGAAATGAAATAAATCCATATCACGTATTTTCTTTACATAGTTCCGCATGAAACGTGATTATATTGTTTGATCAGCACGATTATTATTATAATTACGTGTTCTAATACGTGTTACCTTCAAATAACATTATGTTATAAAATTTTTATTTTATTTTTACTCATAAGTTTAGATATTAAAACATTTGTTACGTACTTAGAAAGATATTGAGGGAGTCCAAATGGAGTCCCTTCTTTATTTCGCGTGAAAATCGTGTTTTATGGATCACTCGGAAGTTATATTGTGTTTTTTTTTAAGGGATTTTATGACCTGGTAACTAAGACCTTTAGGTCAAGTCTTATTTTAATTTATATTCTTATTTTTATGAAAAATGATAGTATGAAGTGAAATAAATGAAATGAAGATGATAAATTTCAGACATTAATCAACTGGGATGTAATATAATGAAATGAGATGAGATGATATGGGATGAAATATAAATATAAAATCTCAGTAAAATGGTGGTCATTTACTGAGATTTTTTCAGTGGACTTTTTGGAGGCTCCCGAGAAGTTACGTCCAGCGGCTTTGTTTCATTATCCCACATTTGTGAACTTTCACAGATATTAAACAGTTAATAGACCACCGTTATTACACATTTAAACCTGAAGAAACACTAAATACACAAAATAAAACAAATCACACAACTTCACTCCTAAATGCTTATGGTATAGGGTATGCTGTTTAGTTACACGGAATTTCGTGAAAATCAGAGTTACTTTCGTATTAATTATCGTCTGGATTTTCTTGTTGTTAATTTTCGACGTCGATTTCTGAATACACTTTCTTGTTATTGTAAAGGTCTAATGCAGCTATGTAATTATAATTATTTTCAAGTTTGTAATGATGCTGTTTGCAATTATGCTGACCACAAGACTGTCCGCTATCTACTTCCAGCGTATTCTTACGTACTTCGGTCCCCATCGCTCGTAGGGACTCCGATAACTTAGAAAAGCTGATGGTAGTTGGTCAGTTTGACGGGAGAAGATACCGCAGACGCTCACCGGTCTGCCAATAACAGAGGCTATAAAGAGCTCCGAGGACAGGAAGACGTGGGGAAGGATAGTGCATCGAGTGATCAACACTTCAAACTAGACACGATCTTCAGTACTGAAGAGACCGACTCAGAAGAAGAATGATGCTAGAAGTTTATTAGATCAAACACAAGCGCGGGGCTCAGTGTGTGACAAAGGGTGTGGCGTGTCATGGTGTAAAAAATAAAAGATACCATTGCATCGATTAAAAAAAGCACTTTTTATTGCTGTAATTTTATCAAATAACCAAATTGCTTTGCCGGCTACGACTGTGCTCGGTTACTTTTTTTTTTTTATGATTGAGGGATTACTGGTGGCCCGGAGGCCTTTCCAGTTTCACCAGGACAGGTGGGCGAGCAAAGGCTCAGCCAGGAGGGGTGGGATTTGCTAACAGCTACCCGAGCGCCTCCGAAGGAAACCTAACAACTCAAGAGTAGCTGCTTCGCGAATGAATCTACTACCGGATCGGAATCGCGACCCGCTGAGAAGATCCGGCGAGAAACTCAGCAAGCTGATTCATGGGTTAGGTTGCACGGCGAACTCTTTGTCGAGTTCGACGAGTACGGTTACCGAGGTCCCTAAGCCTGCTCCTAGAGCTGAAGGCGTCTAATGCAAAGGTTATTGGATCTGATGGATCCGTAAGGACGTGTCTAGGGCATCGACGGTGACTGGCTCCTGCATGATCAGGATTCGGGGAGTAGTCAGCGGCGGCTACGATAAGGCGATTATCATGACGCATAGCCTTATCGAAGTTTACTTTGCATTGTCCTTAAGTATTAAAATGGCTGTTGGACCTTTTGTCATTTCGGATCCTCGCGATTCACTAAAGGTGCTTTTAGGTACCTCAAGCACCGGTCATCGTTCTCGTCGAACCCGTCGCTTGCGACGAAGGGCGCGACGAGTAAATTAACGCACAGACACAGCCCACTGAGTTTCTCGCCGGATCTTCTCAGTGGGTTGCGCTTCCGATCCGGTAGTAGATTCTGCGAAACACGTCTCTTGCTAGGGTTCATGTTAGCAACTACGTCAGGTTTGAGCCCCGTGAGCTCACCTACTAGTTAAGGTTACACTGAAATAGCCTCTCAAGGCTATCATCAGCTTAGGTAGGGGAAAAAAAGGATTTTACAATTGAATAAAATATTTAAATACCAAATCGCTGGCCATCGCCAAACAAAACATTCACAAGTTCAAAGATCAAACGCGCGATCTTTCACCGTTTAGATTTACATGTTAATACAGTTCAAAACGTCTTATTAATTATACAAACGTACGTACGTGCCTGATAATTTATTTAAACCGACTTAATTTCGACCAAATTACTTGTTTTACCGGTTTTAGGACGTCTTGTGAGCCCGCCCGGGTAGGTATATTATATCTGCCGTGAAGCAGTAATGCGTTTGAAAGTCGGGGCAGCCGTTGTATGGTATATAACGGCAGCTGCGTTGCTGAAGTCCTTCTCGCGTCGTTTCCTCACTGCTGAGGGTCGTAACCATGATATTTCGATAGGATTTTACTTCTTGTAATGTCCCTCCAGCGCCTCCGATCATTGGCCGCATGAATGGCTTCGTGGAATGGGATCTTTAGTGTGGTACAGATTTGATCGAATCTCCTTCCCTCGATCTTTCCTGTCACGAATAGTCTCTCTAGGCTATCGGGTGTTTTCCGAGCAATATGACCGAAGTAATTTAGCACGCGGCGTAGGCAGAATGTAGATAGTCTTGTCTTGATGCTGAAGTCCAGTTGCCGTCAGTTCCCTTACCCATTTAAGCGTATAGCCTTCGAAGCTCGTCACGGCCAACCTGGTGTTCAGTTTACATCAGAGCTTATAGACATCGCAACGGGAATGGAAACGCCTAAATGCCTCAGAAACATACAGGGTGCTCACAAACACCAGAGAATCGTGACTGTGAATACCCTGTATCGCCAAATGTTCATGCCACCGTGGACAGCTGAGCAAATAGCCAACCAGTCATAGTCGCTGCGGCTCATAGACATCAACATGAACGCCAAACTACCGCTATATTGGAATGTTCGTTTTGATTGTAACGAGAATTTCTCTTTTTCAAGGATGAACTTCGAGCTAGAAGAATCGCTGCTCACCCAGAGCGGACCCGTCTCAGAGAGGATGGAGAAATGGACGGAAGCCCAGAGGAAAGGTCAGAAAATCGACATAGACGTTTACGGGAAACCATCAGAGAAACAACTCAGGGAACTGGAACACGTGAGGAGCTTGAGCAAAGAGCTACAGGATAATTTGCATGTAAGTTCAAGGATATCCGTTTAGATTAGTGGTTTAGGGGGAGGTACAGTGAATCTCCACGGATGTGCCCCTCCATAAAGAGTGGAGTGATGGTACCAGTGCATGGTGTTAGATTCGTATGTCCGTCATAAAATTGATCTCAGGTCTCAAGCAGGTTCACGGTGTTTACACTATAAAATCAATGGTAATATGGTATCCACTTAACAACTTTTTTTTCCTACCAATGCTGATGGCCTTGAGATGCTATATCAGCTTCGCCCTAACATGTAGGTGAGCTCACGGGGCTCAAACCGGAGTGATGCTAACACCGGCCCTAGCAAGAGCTTCGCGGAATCTACCACCGGATCGGAAACGCGACCCACTGAGAAGATCCGGCGAGAAACTCAGTGAGCGGTGTCTATGGGTTAATTCACTCCATCAGCCCTTCGTCGCAAGCGACGGGTTCGACGAGGACGGTGACCGGTGCTTGTGGTACCTAAAAGCACCGTTAATGAATCGGGAGGATCCGTAATGAGGTGTTGGGCAACAACTAATAAGGTTAGATCTATAATCGTAAAAGAGCATTCGTGAAAAATCAAAAATTAGGGCGTCTTCAAACGAGCTGTTTCGTCATCTATATGTCTGGTCTTCTCTGGGAGTTATTAATACGACCGCTCGTCAACAGCTGGGGATCTGAGTTTCCCTGCACCTCTCAGCCTGTTTAAGGTGTACTAGTAAAACCGGTGGTAGAACTCCTCGTCACGACAGCACAAAAAAGAAACGTTGCTGGCGTTAAGACCCCCTTAAAAGCTTTATTAAAGGTTTTGATCCTTACTTGATGTTATGAGAGAACCAGAGCCCACCAAATTTGGGGTACAGCCTCCCCCACCTAGGACCATCTCTACCAAATACTCAAATATATCCAACTCTCTTCAGGAATTAGAAACCGCTGTCCGCATCGCAGACGTGGAGAACCAAGCGATGAACCCGACAGCACCCATGCTGGACTACTCCGAAGACCACGAATTCGTGTCCGCGAACCGGCTGAACAATTGCTATGGCGACGAAGACTTGGTTGACGCCAAAGAAGAAGAAAAACGTAGACTGACCAAGGGTAAAAAGACAACGACAGAAATACAGCAGTTTTACGCTGATCAGAGTGTGTTTGTGACCGGTGGCACTGGGTTTCTGGGTAAAGGTGAGTACGCATGAGTATTTACGAGCATTTCCGTACTTGAAAAATTAATTTAACCTCTTCAGAGACATATGTATTACTTTTTTTTATTTTATTAATTTGATGTTTGACTCTGCCTTTAATGTAGACATAATTATTTATACTGAATATTCACTATATTCGCTAATTGGTTTTGTTCGCGATTGGTTTTCAATATATAAAACGGTCAAAGAGCTATAAAGAAGAGGGACTTCATACAGGGAATACAGAGGGACTTCGGTTCCCTCTGTATTTTGTACCGTATGCTCCATGGGGAGTGCTCTGAGGCACCGCCAGTAGAGTTCATCCATACTACTATAAAAAAAATACTAGATAAAAAAAACATAATCAAATTTATTGTACATTAAAAAAATCGTCTCTGAATAGGTTAAATTAAGGTTAGGAAACTTCAACATTTTTTTTTTTTTTAAAACTATTATCTTTTCTTCTCTTTGATCCAATTCATTTATATAACTTTTGTTAAGAATGCGATTCATATTTATAGTTCAGCGCGAAGTATTTGATAAAATATATAAGTGTAAATCTTGAACATTCTCTTGGAAGAATTTCAATGTCGGTTTTCCTCAAAAACATTATCGGGTCGTTTACTAGTACAAGTTTAGGTTGTTTTGATTTCGTCAAATTATGCGTTGAACCAATCTAAACTTGTAGAATCGTACGGTTGTCGTGATACCGTTTTTCCTACAGCAACTGGTACCCTAAGAGACTATTCCATCTACCCCCGTACGGGTAGGTGAGCTCACTCTCAGGAGGCGCCGGAGTCCGACATAACCCGGTCCGTTACCCCCCTCGACCGGGTATCCGTAAATGGATTCCCCAGCGTTAAAAAAAAAAAAAAAAAGGTGAGCTCACGGACTCAAACCGAGAGAATTTGCTAACACTAGTCCTAGCAAGAGCAGTGCTTCCCTGAATCTATCATCGGATCGGAATCGCGACCCACTGAGAAGATCCAGCGAGAAACTCAGTGGGTTCTATCTATGAAGTAATGGATGCCGTAAACACAAGACTTCTGGACCCACATCATAGAGACAAAGGTTTCATCTTCTTCTTAGTCGCATACTTCATTGCTGAAGGTCGTGTCCCTGGAAGCCCTTCGTGGCTCTTTGTACCGTCAGCTTCCATTTCCTTCAGTTTTCGGCTTCTCTCAGGGCGATTAAAAGATTACAAATTAAAGATGTAAATGCGGCCATTGTAAGAGAGATATATCTTTGGATGTATCTATAAAGCACAGTTGAGATATCTCAAGGACGAGAAGAAACCAACCAAGCACATGGTAACGAATCCGGAAAATCGGTTATAGTGATATCCGAAATCCGGTTCTGACGTAGAAAACTGTTCATGTCGCAAGATTTATTGAAAACCAGTTTTTATATTATTCAATCGCCTCAAGGTAACACATTAATAAATTCAATTGGTATTTTAAACAATATATTTTTTTGGTTGACGACATGATTAACTTATCGATTCATTATGTATACTTAAGTTTGTATAATTTTCGTAATCACGTGTGGTAGAGGGTCTTGTGAGTCCGCACCGGTAGATGAATAATGCGTTTCGGTTCGAAGGCTGGAGCGTTCGTACCTCGTGCTCTAGGTGTCCGTGGACTCCGGTGATCACTTAACGCCAGATGGGCCCCGAAATCGTCCACAAATCGAGCATTAAACTACAATATGACAGTAAGACTTCACGGACGACTGACCGTGACCAGGAAAACTGTAAATTATTGAAAACGTCGGAAATCTATACTAATATATAAATCTACAGTAGTTTTTACGGATATTCCGTTATAACTACTGAACCGTGCATCTGATTGACTTTAAACTTGGTATCCATGTAGAAAATACATGTACTTAATGGATAGGCTAATATTCATATGATTGTTGGACTCCCTACACCAGTTGCGTGGGCGTTAATGATGAGAATCTTTGTGGGGGTGAGAAATAATAATGTTAATTTTAAATGTCCAGCGAAGCGGACGGCTACCCCCAGTATTATAAAAGACAATATCAAAAATACAAATAATTTTAAACAAAAACAAAAGAAGAAACAGAAATAACCTGACTTCATCAGAATAAAATGAGAACATCATTAATGTATTCGAAAACAATTAGAAAAGCATTATTAAATATAACTCAATAACCACATGTCGGATCTTGATAAAATTTGGACCACACAAGAAGCATCGGTTTTCAATTTTAAAACAAAAGAATCAACAACAATATCCGCTACTCTAAAAAAAATGTTCTGTTATAACACACATTACAAAAAATACATCCAAATTGGAAACATCCCACATTTTTTATAAGTTACAAACGCAAGATTAAATGATAAAATTGTTTCCAATTGGCTCTATGACTGGCGAAGATCGGACATAATACTATTATACACCGTGTAGCCGTAACTTGATAGACTTTGAATGTGAGGTATTACTTTTTTGTCTACCTTTTTATTAAGTACTGGTGGTAGGACCTCTTGTGAATCTGAGCGGGTAGGTACCACCACCCTGCCTATTTCTGCCGTGAAGTAGTAATACGTTTCGGTTTGAAGGGCGGGGCAGCCGTTGTAACTATACTTGAGACCTTAGAACTTATATCTCAAGGTGGGTGGCGCAATTACGTCGTAGATGTCTATAGGCTGCAGTAACCACGTAACACCAGGTGGGCTGTAAGCTCGTCCACTTATCTAAGAAATAAAATAAAAATAAAAAAAGCCATTGCTGGTAGCCTCGGGTTAGGCTAGCTTTACTAGACTCCGCTTCTAACAAAGCAAGCCGTCAAGTCCCTTACGTGTCCTCTAGGCGTAGACACCTCCTAGGAGATTCGGCCCTCTGCCCAAAAACAAAATGTTGACCAGACTTTCTCAGGTATTGACATTTGTACCAATTCATATCAGTCGAATAGCGCTGTTTGGAACCCTGCGAATAGCTACAATAGACCGCGCTAATAGCTAACTCATTCAAAGCACTCGTCAATGTGGATCATCCACGTTGCAATATCCGTGGACCACCACTGAAATTCCAACCAAGCCCAGAATCCATAAGTCCAGCACAGAAAAATCCTTCAATAACCGAACCATACAGTTTACCATCAAACCTCAAATCGCAAGTGAGGCGTTAACTACGTCACACGTCTTAGCGCAAATTGCCCGTTGGTGCCAATTAAAACGGAAATCTAGTTTCCTTATAGCTCCATGGGCAAGGCTAATTACTAATATGTTTCTCTGCTAATATCATACGTTTCCATGTATAATTGCAAGGCCTCTGCTTACTGAGCGACCTTTACGACGAGTTTGATTCGAAAAACATGATAAATCATTTAAAAAAATCACCGAATGAGCGTATTTTTGTGATTTAGCGATGCGAAATAAAGCTACCCTAATTGTTATGACCCGCCCTAACAGCTACGTGAAGAAGAAAACCAAAGTCAAACTAATGGCCAGACCCCAAAACCCCTGCTGGTTCATTCTGCGTGAAACGAACCGTAAAAGTCTAGAGATGGAGGAGGATATTTGGTTTGAACGACATTTTTGCAACTTTACAGGAAAACCATTTAAAGTTTCAAATTTGGGAAAAATATCATAACAAAAAAACTTCTTCAACTACCTCTTTTCGTTTGAAACCGTGACGTCATTGTACAAAATAACGACCTTTATCTGTAGTAAAATTAAAACCATTTTAACCACCTCTTCACTGATTGGATTATATTATGTTTTATTCATTGGTCTTTTGTGTTGAAGATACTCCATTAAGATCGAGCGGTGAGAGCATTCTCTCACTTAAAAAGTATGCATGAATCTATTCTGCATGTTTTTTTGTTTTGTTTTTTTTGCGTGTGTGTGTGTGTTTTTGTGTTAAAGAACTCAATTCTAACAGGTAAGTTATGAATATTACTTTTTATTAGTATTAAACTATGAAGCTTATGGACATGAATGACGTATGATGCGTTTCAAATAAGAATGTGCTTGGACCTGCGCCATATTGTAATGTCATAGCTGTCAAATCGAAAAAAAATTAGGTAAAGTCAGTAGAAAAAGGTTGACATTATTAAATATTAATTTACTAGCTCACCCGGCAGATTTCGTAGTGACTCAAACGATAAATAAAAGACCGACAGGGGACACATCAAAGGAAAAACAAAATTGTTATTTTTATTTAATTCCGAGCATTTTCATATTTATCTACCTTTCAAACCTTCTCTGGACTTCCACAAATAATTCAAGACCAAAATTAGCCATATCGGTTCAGCCGTTCTCGAGTTTTAGCGAGACTAACAAACAGCAATTCATTTTTATATAAAATATCTCTATATATATAGAGATAATCCAAATCTTCGAGTTTGCCGATTCTACTCATCCCATTGCTTGAGTAAGCATCATCATCGTCGCCCATCCATAGATTATAAGTCGCGACGGTGTTGCAGCCTTGACTTTAAAATATGTGTTTTTTTATATATAATATAATCTGAATTCATGTTTAATTTACCTCAACCAGTACTCAACATATCAAGAAAATGATATAGTGTATGGTTCATTAAAACAAACATATTAATAGTCTTCATAATTAGGGAAAAAATCACTAAAAAATAGTAAATAAAAAATATTTTTGTTGCTGTCCATACTTTTTTATCGGACTTTGACAGATCAAGGTCATTGACGTGCACATTCTTATTTGAAACGCACTCTACTCTACATAAATGCCAATTGAGATATAAGTTCTCTTTCTCCACGAAAATCGAAAGGAAATGTCTGCTATAATAGCTATTGGTTGGAACTTGGACCTGCATTCATGATGCCTATCCACTCCACACCTGGAGTAGAGCGAGAGATTCCACAAGATTATTATTTTTAGTTAAATTCACCGAGCGGTTTTCACCAGACTTCAGTGTTCATAGTGCGAGTTTTTTAACGTTCTCGATAGCGTAAAAGTTAACTCAAAGTATTGAGTTGGAACAGCGCCCCTAGCGGCAAACGTAGGCAAACGTTCCAACTCCATACAAATATGAGTTAACTTTTACGTTATCGAGGACGTTAAAAATCTCGCCCTAATCACACTGATTACAACTCACGCGGGTAAATGAACAGAATTTAATAGAGTCTAAGTTATAGCAAACAAATTGTGTTACGTTTTTTTTTTATATATGCGTTTTGGTTTGAGGGGTAGGGCAACCGTTGTAACTACTCGTATAGTGAGACCTTAGAACTCATATCTCAAGGTTGATGACGGCATTTACGTTGTAGATGTCTATGGGCTCCGGTTACTACTTAAAACCGAAGATGGTTAAGAGCTCGTCCACCTTAGAATTTATATCTCAAGGTGGGTGGCGCATTTAAATTGTAGATGTCTATGGGCTCCAGTAACCACTTAACACCAGGTGGGCTGTGAGTTCGTCCAACCATCTAAGCAATAAAAAAAAAAAAAAAAAAAACCCATATATGAAATTAAAAAATATGACTCAAAACATGGTGAGTACAGACATTAACGATTTTTGTTTTGCTATGTTTTTTTTTGTGTGTGTGTGTGTGCACGTGTTTCGTCTATTTAATTTATTCACAGTTCTGAAAAGTCTAGTTTAGGTTAATTTAAGTAATATATTCGGTTTTTTTTTTTACATTTTAATGTGATGTTTTAAATGTCTGAGTTAATTCGGGGCACAGAAGTCAATTTCGAAGCGTAATTACGAAATATAAATGACATTTATGTTGTGTTTCTTTAGATAAATCACTCCTGAATTGTGTATGATGTATGCGGGACACATATCTTGTCTTTAAAGACATTTCTCCTAGACATCAAAGGTTCGATTGGGTTGAAAAATACGCCCATTGAGCCTTGAGAGGCTATTTCAGCTTCACCGTAGCGTGTATAGGTGAGCTCACGGGGCTCAAACCGGAAGTGTTGGTAGCACTGGCCCTAGCAAGAGCAGTGTCTCGCAGAATCTACCACCGGATCGGAAACGCGATCCACCCACAGAAACTCAGTGGGCTGTATCTATGGGCATGATTTCATTAAATCGACCTAATTACTAGGATAAAAAAAACATATATTTGGACTTTTATTTGGGCTTGTCATTGAGGAGTGCTGTTTGTTTCGTTTTTAAATTCATTTCTAGGCAATGCCTTGACTCTGCTCCTAGCATCGCTGAGGTCCATGGGCGACGGTAACCACTCACCATCAGGCGGGCCGTACGCTTGTGGGACAATAACAAAATTTAATTATTTTTGTTGAAACAGCTCTCAATGTGCTAAAGTGGTTGGTAAGCGTTATTGACTGTGACAATAATCACTTGTACAAATATTTCAGATGGAAGAATCAGTTTGAAGGCCAGTCGCGTTATCGAGAAAGTGGTGCTCTAATA
Source organism: Bombyx mandarina (assembly GCF_030267445.1). Lineage (NCBI taxonomy): Eukaryota > Metazoa > Arthropoda > Insecta > Lepidoptera > Bombycidae > Bombyx > Bombyx mandarina. Next base: position 19,313,829 of record NC_143229.1, on the reverse strand, counting down.
ACGCTCTGTAAAATCTGAAGATTTTTTTTAAATTTTTCTTTTAACGGAGAATTAAATAGTTCAACCGAACGTGCAATTCAATAAATTATTTAATGTTTTATTTTTATCCTTCTTCATTGTCTCCACCTTATCCCACTAGGTGGGGGCGGTACAGCGATTTTTTCTATCCCATTCTCCTCAAATGCCACTCAACACTCACTCCTCTCTCTCATGTCGTCATTCACACACTCCATCCATGTCTTCTTCGATCGACCTTTTCCCCCTCTACCTTGCATTACCATTTCTAAACATCTCCTAGTCACATGCATCTCCTCTCTACGCATCACATGTCCACACCACGCTAACCGACGGCTCTTTAATTTGTCAATCACCAGGGCTACTTCCTCTCTTCTCTCTTCAGTGTTTTATTTTTAACTGACTTCCAAAAGAAAGGGGAGGTTCTCGATGCGACTGTTCTTTTGGCGCGTATCTGCTACCTCAGAACTTCTTCTAAATCGCTTCACCTGGGATCCCGTTTTATCAAGATCCCACCAGTACTGAAGCAGTAATACGTTTCGGTTTGAAGGGTGAGGCAGCCGCTGTAACTATACTGAGATCTTAGAACTTATATCTCAAGGTGGATGACGCATTTACGTTGTAGTTATCTATGGGCTCCGGTAACCACTTAACATCAGGTGGGCTGTGAGCTCGTCCGCCCATCTAAGCAAAAAATAAATAAAAACTTGTTTATTACGAAAATTCACATCTTAGTTTTTACACAATTAGCCATTTTGTGATGTTTATAGCAACAACAATTTATTTTGTACAAACAAATGTAATTACTACGAAACAATTCATAAAATATAGCTTAATAAATAGCACAATAAATATTTTAGTGGTTTTTACATGACTCTAACATTAATATATTTTAAGTAAATTACTTGTAACTAATATAAACTAACATTATTATTATCCAGCTTAATAACATATGGCGCCAACAACATGATTTGCATAACAATAACAATACTTAAACGAATTAATAATGTTAATTTTATAAATAATTATAACATAATTTATTATTAATATTTATGCTTTATTAATATTTGATTATTCTGACAGTCATTTGTGTTTTTAAGCAATAATATAATTAATAAACATATTCTGAACATTATCGCATCAAGACAGTGTCTATTAAATATTAAATATGGTAGAATAACAGTTTCATCTTGTTAATAATAAATGAATAATAACATAGAATAAACTAAACTATGCATGAATACTGTTACGCCGGTAAGAGTAACGCAATCTATCGCCGAATAGCCGAACGAATATCGAAGGATCTAGTAGCATCTAGAACGCTCGAGAAGTACAACGCCATCTATTGTCAGATAGCGGAAACACAATACTCGAAATGTGTGGAATATACTCGATAGTTCTCGGGATGTGGTATTGGCTATAAAAGCGTTGCAGAGATGGCACGCAGTTAGTTAGTAATCGGAACTACTCGAAGCGAAACAGCGAACGGATCACCTGAAGTGAAGCGGAAGAAGTGAATTGAGAATTTTAAAGTGTTTGTTGAGTCTTTTAAGCGTTCTAAGAGTAATACAGTGTTAATTTGTAATTCGGTAGAATTTTATTTATCCCGAGCCCCAGTGCGTAACAATACTAACTAACTAACTAAATTATTATCATGCTAATTATTGTGAATAGTGGCGTTTCGCCCATTTATATTATAATAAAATTCGCGATCCTGTCTAATTGTGACGTGAACCAGTAGGGGGTGGGGCTAAGCCGCTGTACCATAGAAATGGGACTTAGAACTCGCATACTAAGATAGGTGGGCGGTATTTATGTACGTTGTTGATGACTACGGGCCCCGTAAACACTTTGGCCGTGAGGTAGCTCACTCGGCTATGCATAAAAAATAATTTCGAGGAGTGAAAGGCTATATTTTATTTAAGCGACATTTTTGCAACTTTACAGGAGAGCCATTTGAAGTTTAAAATTTGGAAAAGGTAACATAACAAGAAAATTACTACATTATATTTGAACTATTTGAATATATATATTTTTTTTTATTGCCCTTGTAGGCAGACGAGCATACGGCCCACCTGATGGTGAGTGGATACTGTCGCCAATAGACTTCAGCAATGCCAGGGGCAGAGCCAAGCCGCTGCCTACTGTAGGCTAAGCTTAATTGAAGTTCAATTAAAAATATCTAATTGTCGATGCTCATACCAAATAAAACGCGCCTTTATTTACAAAGATATATGTCGCGTGTTAAACGAAATATTGCCTAAACTAAATAAACTAGAGGTCCCGCAGTAGTCGAAATTCGACTATAATTAATTGAAATTGTAAGTTTGTACACTATTATGATTGTATTTTATACTTCTATAATCACAAATTTCGCCAAGACTACACTATAAAAATATTAACGAAGACAAACAATATTTAATCTCAATTTGACAACAGACGTTAAGAACAAAAGTTTGACAATAAATAGTATGCATGCGTGTGTGCGTCAAATACACGGTATGTAGTGTGTGTAATGTTTTCATTATTGATTTAATGTATCTTTTATGCATTATTTTAAAAAAATATTAGCATTATGCACTTCTTCTCTGTATTCTCTATAAGTGTGGAAAATTTCATGCTTCTCCGTCCGCACAATTGTCGTAAAAAGGGATACAAAGTTTTTGCTTCACGTATTAATATATAAATAGCTTTTTACCCTTTGATTTAATTTTAAAGAATTTATGTACCGAATGAAATAGAAATAAACAGAAACATACTTGTAATTTTGCCTATAATCGATGTGGTTCCGTGGTGTAGTGGTTATCACATCTGCTTTACACGCAGAAGGCCGCCAGTTCGATCCTGGCCGGAATCATATGTTTTTGTTATGTTTTTAAATCCTATCCTATTTGTGTACGAAGATTTACATACCAATTCATAATTTTTTTTAAATAAATTAACAAAATAGTTACTTATAGTAGTGGTTCTTAACTCTTAAATTAGATAAAATATAATAACATTAATAAGTAAGCATTTAAAATTATTTTGCTGTGAAGTTTAGTATTGATTTTCGTATTCTTTTAAGTTAAAGTATTTTAATGTACTTTATTTCAAAAATTCTTTAGTGATATGTGCAAAGCATGTAAAAGTAAGCTCAGCACTAAAAGTTTTAAAAGGATTAGATTAGATTTGATACAATATTTACGTGGAATTTTGGCCGAATGACCGGGCGTCATTCGTTCCCAATTATTCAGTTTTATTTATTTTTGAAACCAGTCCATATGTGTACATAGAATCATTGTAATATTATTAGGATTACACACATTTACTGTTGGTAGGACCTTTTGTGAGACCGCGCGGGTAGGCACCACCGCCCTGCCTATTTCTGCCGTGAAGCAATAATGCGTTTCGGTTTGAAGAACGGGGCAGCCGTTATAACTATACTGAGACCTTAGAACTTAAATCTCAAGATGGGTGGCGAATTTACGTTGTAGATGTCTATGGGCTCCAGTAATCATTTAACACCAGGTGGGCTGTGAGCTCGTCCACCCATGTAAGAAATAAAAAAAACACACACACAAATAAAAATTACTCCTTTGGCTTTGTCTCCTTGGAAGTTGCAGGAATGTCGCTAAAACCAAACATGCTTTCACCCCTCGTTAAATATCTATATTTTTTGGTTTCGATAATTTTGTATACATCTATATTAATATTATAAAGCTGAAGAGTTTGTTTGTTTGAACGCGCTAATCTCAGGAGCTGCTGGTCCGATTTGAAAAATTCTTTCAGTGTTAGATAGCCCATTTATCGAGGAAAGCTATAGGCTATATAGCATCATGAGACTGATACAAGTGCAGGCCCAATAAAGAATGTTTCAAAATATTTTCACTTTCTAAGTAAATGAAGTGGGGGTAAAATTTAGCTTTATGCCAAAGTAATTATTCCACGCGGACGGAATCGCGGGAAAAAGCTAGTCAATTATAAAATTACTCGACAGCAAAGAGCACAGATGTAAATTTAGATTATGTTTTATTTTTTGGTATCATAAATTATTGAAGTGAAACTTCTTTAGGCGCGTAATCTTACGAGGGTAAAATTTTTACAGAACGTCACGCAGGTATGCAACGGAAGTGACATCAAACTACTATTGAAATTAAGTACTTGTCAAATGTCAGTAGTAGTAGTTGTTGTATTTTTCCAACTGGAAAGGCAAATGTATCATACCATACAGCCTAATATTTTATAATTTTTTTGTGAAAAATGTTAATAGGAATTGAAATGAAATGAAAAGAATTTGGAACATTAATCAAATAGCATGAAATTAAATTAGTCAATTCAATTGGTAAAATATTAGTCATTTACAATTTAGAAATCTAAACATAATGTGACTGTCAACACTGAGGTTTGAGATTGACATTTTGACTCTTTGGCGGGAACGCGAGGAGTGAAGTTGTGTGATTTGTTTTATTTTGTCTGTTTAGTGTTTCTTCAGGTTTAAATGTGTAATAATGGTGGTTTATTAACTGTTTAATATCTGTGAAAGTGCACAAATGTGGGAAAATGAAACAAAGCTGCTGGACGTAACTTCTCGGGTTCCTCCAAAAAGTCCACTGAAAAAATCTCAGTAAATGACCACCATTTTACTGCGATTATATTTCATCCCATATCATCTCATTTCATTAAATTTCATCCCAGTTGATTAATGTCTCAAATTAATCATCTTCATTTCATTTCACTCCATATTATCATTTTTCATAAAATTAAGAAAATAAAGTAAAATAAGACATGACTTAAAGGTCTTAGTTACCAGGTCATAAAATCTCTTAAAAAAAAAAAAAAAAAGATTGACATTTGACAGACTTTTGGCGGGAACATATTATCTTCCTTTTTCCCTTCCTCTAAGTCTCGGAAATCCAAAGTTTTAGATTTTTATAAATATAAGCAAGACTTATAAATTAGTTCGCCAAAAAAGTTTCACTTCTGACATGGGTACTTTGTACGCACGCACTTTTTTTTACTAAATTCATTTTGCTAAATATAGAAGAAAACAAAAAAGATTTTTGCTAAGTTGATTCGTTGTGAGCTAAATTATTGACCATAAAACCTGTGAGTCGGTTGCTCAAGGTTAAAAACAACGTGTTTTGTTAAGCATCAATAATGGTATAACGGATTTAATTCTGCTCATTATCATACATAAAGGACGCGTCAAACATCAATTGGAGATGTCTTTCTTTTGATTAAATTTTTTTTTAGGAATGTTTTTTTTTTATTGCTTAGACGGGTGGACGAGCTCACAGTCCACCTGGCGTTAAGTGGTTACTGGAGCCCATAGACATCTACAACATAAATGCGCCACTTACCTTGAGATATAAGTTCTAAGGTCTCAGTATAGTTACACCTGGTACCTACCCGTGCAGACTCACAAGCTGTCCTACCACCAGTAATTACGCAAATTATAATTTTGCGGGTTTGAGTTTTATACGAGGGCTGCACTAAAAGTATCGGGAATGGAATATTTCCACTGTTCCTGTCATATTAAAATCTTTTTAATTGAAAACTCCTTGGTTTTAAAAATCGAATACCATTTATTTATTTAAAAAAAGATTCTCGGTCTTGTCACGAGGTTTTGTCAAACTTGTTTAGTCGTTGAGAAAATGGAATTGACTCGAGAAAATTCAAGAGCGATGATTTATTATGACTTTCGAAGTGGTTTAACACAAAAACGTGTGTTGACCGGATGATTTCTGCACTTGGTGATGAAGCCCCATCCAAAACCACAATTTATCGCTGGTTTGCTGAGTTTCAACGTGAACGTGTCAAGCTCAGTGATCATCCCTGTCAAGGTCGTCCAAAAACTGCAGTCACCCAAGAAAACGTTGATGCTGTGCGTAAGCTGATTGAGGGAGATCGACATGTGACATACCGCGAAATTCAGGCAACTTTAGACATTGGCATGAGTCAAATACAAATAATCTTGCGTGAACAATTAGGTGTAAAAAAGTTGTTTTCCCGATGGATACCGCATTTGCTCTGTGAAGAGCAAAAAGCGGCTCGCGTTGCTTGGTGCGTCAGAACTCTCGAAAGATTCCACGCAGGATCCTCAAATGCTGTATACAACATTGTATCAGGTGACGAATCCTGGATATACGCGTACGAACCCGAAAGAAAAAACCAGTCACGAGTTTGGGTGTTCGAAAATGAGTTAAAGCCAACAAAAATTGTTCGTTCACGGAGTGTTGCAAAAAAAATGGTGGCCACGTTTGTCTCCAAAACCGGCCATGTTACGACTATTCCTCTTGAGGGACAAAGGACTGTTAATGCAGAATGGTATGCTAGCATTTGTTTGCCACAGGTCGTTCTGAACTCCGTAAAGAGAACTGCAACCGCCGCATCATCCTCCATCACGACAATGCGAGTTCTCACACCGCGCACAGAACAAAAGAGTTTTTAGAGCAAGAAAACATAGAATTATTAGACCATCCGCCGTACAGCCCCGACCTAAGCCCTAATGATTTCAATACTTTCCCTAAAATAAAGAATAAATTGCGTGGACAGAGATTTTCATCACCTGAAGAAGCTGTGGACGCCTACAAAACGGCCACTTTGGAGACCCCAACTTCCGAATGGAATGGTTGCTTCAATGATTGGTTCCATCGTATGGAAAAATGTGTCAAATTTCGCGGAGAATACTTCAAAAAGCAATAAATACATTTTTAAATAGTAATGTTGTGTCACTTCGTTAATTCCCGAAATTTTCAGTGCCGTCTATGTACACGAGGTTATTCCTTCACCGTGGAAGTCAATCGTGAACATTCGTTAAGTACGTATTTCATTAGAAAATTGGTATACGCCTGCGGGATTCGAACACCGGTGCATCGCTCAACACGAATGCACCGGACGTCTTATCCGTTAGGCCACGACGACTGTGAATGGGCAGAATGGGCAGGGATCTTCATTATTTCTCGACATAGTGGGCGTATGGTGGGTAGTCGTGTAAATAGATTGCGCAGCACAAAACGGTGACCAGGGCTCTGAAACTGCGATACTTTAAGACAAATATTTTTTGTTTGTATGTCAACTAGCGACATCTTGTAGCGGATGCCCCTTAACTTATATGTTGTTAAAGTTAAGCCGTTTAATTATTGTATAACTAAACACAAAAATTAAAAAATTATAAATCATACGTACAATTGATTAAACTTTATCAATTTGCGGTTTCTGAAAATTTACAAAATACTTCATTAAAAATAAAATATAGGATAGGTAATATGTTACTGCCGCCTACAGGAGCAATGAGAAACTAATCCATCTAGTGGCCGACGCCCGTAAACATTTTTGTTGAGTGCTCGAGTTGCTTATCTATAACTAATTTATGTGTATTATCTATGGAATGAGGTTCTATTCAACCAGAGCGATGACATCTCGACTCTGCCAAAGCACGCCGAAGTGAGCCGATGTTTGACGAGTAGTTGCGACTCACATTCACTAGATGGCGCGCTTTCGCTTCGTTTATCGTGTCCAATATGCGACACATATATTATAATATTTAAGCATAGTGTTAAAAAAAAAATGCAAATTCTATTCACTTCTACACTAAGGGTTTCGATTTGATAGTCTTAAACGACGCCAATTTGAATTGAATCAAACAAAAAAATTTTTTTTCCATTTCTTGGCCTGCACGGTTTGTGCGTCAGTCACGCAAAAAGGTTAGAACAAAATCTTGTCATCCGAGTTAAAGGGTTGGGAAAACCGTAATAAACGGATATAATGTCAAAACCATTGACAACTAATCACGTTACTTCACGTTACTTCAGCTAAATAAGCCAATCTGCTGAATAAGGGTGGCGCTACAGTAGCAACCGAGTAAATTTAAAATAAGGCTCTGAAAGTCATAAGAATAAGATAGAGAAATAAAAAAGGATGAAAGAACTGTAAGCAATGCCAAATTACAAAAAGTTTTTTTATTTAAAGCTTATAAGAAAATGCAATCTATGTCTCCACGTTTTACCACAGCAATAATTTTAGGCTATATTGACGAAATTAGTTTGGACTACGTAAACATGTGAGGTCACTAACTACTCTAGTCATTAAATATATTAAATTTCCTAACTCAGCATACTTCAATTAGTTAACAACTGCTCAATTCATATCATACCCTGTGCATATGCTAGCGCCATTCTGCAGGATTTTTGAACTGTTATTTAGTACTGAAAGTGGGACACTTTTTCAAGCTTCTTCCATATGAGACGATTCTCCTTACCTCTCTACCCTCCATAGTTCTCAATTATAATACTTTTACGAAATTGATTACAGTGACATCTCTTTTCGAACTTACGTACTATTTGTTCCAGTTTTGATTGAGAAGTTGCTGCGCTCGTGTTCAGATATCGACACCGTCTACGTACTCGTTCGAAACAAGAGGGGCAAGGACCCAAGGGACAGGGTGCACGACATCCTTGATGATTTCGTAAGAAACATTTCTCCTACCTATTCGCTTATAGCCTAAGAGGCTATCCCAGCTACGCGCAAACTGGTAGGTGAGCTCACGGGCTCAACCTGAGAGAATTTGCGAACACTAGCCCTAACAAGAGTAGTGCTTCACTGAATCTACCACCGGATCGGAATCGCGATCCACTAAAAAGATCCGGCGATAAACTCAGTAGGCTTAATTCGCCTAGATAATAGGCGTATCTCTATAAACCTGATTAGTTAATATTTTTTGAAATATATAAATTACTGAACAAAAAAATAAATAAACTAAACATTGTGTGTTGAGCAGATTTGTTTGTTCTTTGTCTGAGTGTTTATTATCTATATATGTATATATGTAAATGTATATAAGTATGTATGTCAGTCTCTGGTGCTCATAACACAGGAATTCCTACATTAGGGCAGGATGACCGTGCCTAATTTGTTCCAAACTATTTCTATTCAGTGACTATAGAGGACGAGCTCACAGCCCATCTGGTGTTAAGTGGTTACCGGAGACCATAGACATTTACAACGTAAATGCGCCAACCACCTTGAGATATAACTTCCAAAGACTCAGTATAGTAACAACGGCCGCCCCATCCTTCGAACCGAATCGCATTACTGCTTCAGAAACAGGCATAGCGGTGGTACCTACCCGACTCACAAGAGGTCCTACCATTAATAAAATATGCTTGCAGCTGTTCCAGAGAGCGCACAATGAGAAGCCTAAGAGCGTACACAAGGTTGTCCCCATTTACGGTGACATGACGCTTCCTGGGCTGGGCATAAGCGACGAGGACAGGAAGACCCTGGTCAGCAAGGTGAGCGAAAAAATAGGTGTCGTGGGACACCGGATAGGAACGAAGTTTTTTAATATAAAAATATTAATTTTAAGTTATATTCGAGGTATAAAGAAAATAATGATTCGGGTATACATTTTTGATAATGATTTGTTTATTGATAAAAAAAACTACTTTACAAAGTTATAACTTTATTTTATTCACAATGATTTATAAAAAATATATAATCTTAATATACAAAGAAACAGCTATATGAATAGACACTGTATAGCCATCATACTAAGACTATACATAAATAATAAAAATCTTACGTTACGGACGTTTTTTCCCGGTACCCCCCTCCGCATCGTCCTATAAGGAACTTCGTACCAAAACTTCGTTCCAAAAACGATCGAAAAATATTGACAAAAATCAGCGCGCAATGTATAGCGCACGTTTGTTGACCCAACTTCGTTTGCAACAATGCGAACGCCTAATAATTAAACTAAACTAGTGGTCCCGCGGTATCTAGACGAAATTCGACTATATTGAGGGGAAATTATATGTTTAATCATTATTATGGTTTTATTGTCAAACACTATTAAGTATACTTCTAACATGATCACTTGGATTTCACCAAAGCTACACTATAGATGAATAATATTAAAGACAAAAAATATTCATCTATTCTCAATTTGACCACAGACTTTAAACAATAAACAAAAGTGTATATTGCGTGTGCGTGTCAAAGACATGTTAGTGTGTAATGTTTTTAATACGCTTTTATTGGCTTCAGACGTATGTGTGTAGCGGGATTTTTGAAGGTGATTTTGACCCCCTACAAAACGTCGGATTAACTCGACATTTGGTATACTTATTAAAGACCGATGACAATTCAATATTAATAAACAAAAATAGAAATAATATTTAAAAATTTAAATTCAACTAAAAAATGAAAAATAAATAATAGTTTAAGAAAACTAACAAAATACGCTTTTATAGAAAATCCAACTTAAAAATAGAAAATAAATTTTAATTTTAATTACAAATAGTGTAAGAAAAAATGATTATAATGTAAAAAAAAGTGCTACGAAAAGGTCAAAAAGTAAAAATCTCAAAAAGTGCACACAGCAGATTTTGGTTTGACAACGACGATAATATGTAACATTAACACTGTCTGCTTCTACTACGGATTAAATTAGGCGATCCAGCTTAATAGCTCGAGCGGCTGTTGCACCATTAAGACTTCGTAGCTTTGGCTCAACAATGCTCACGGACGCATCGTTTTCAGGTGACAATTATAATTAATGCAGCTGCCACCGTCAAATTTGACGAGAAGCTGAGCATCGCGACCGCGATCAACGTTAAAGGAACCAAGGAAGTCCTGAAACTCGCCAAGGAGTGCAGGAACTTGAAGGCGGTCACCCATGTCTCGACCGCCTTCTCGAATACGCAAGTCAAACACATCGAAGAGAAGTACGAGCTACATCATATTATTCTTCTTCTTTATCTCCACTTTATCCGACTAGGTGGGGTCGGCACAGCGAATTATTCTATTCCATTCTCCTCTATCAGCCGTCATCTCAACAATGTGTATACAGGTGCATACAGAAAAATTATAACAACTGAACAACTGCCTAGATAACTTGTGTGTATATATACATATACACATACGCTCACACACTCACACACACACACACACACACACACACACACACACACACACTCACGCACTCACACACACACACACACACACACACACACTCACACACACACACTCACACACACACACTCGCACTCACCTATGTAAGTTACTATCTAATTAAATTTAATCTAATGTATCATTAACTAGACCTTTTAAAGCATTAATCTGCCGCCAAGCAGTAATGGCGTTCCATCTAGAAATGTGGGGCAGCAGTTGATACTTAAAACTCATATCTCAAAGTCGGAGGCGGTATTTACGTTGACAATGTCTATGAGCTTCGCTAAATCCTTAACACCAGACTCGGTACCAGATTAACACCCCTCCTGGCTGAGTCTTTGCTAGCCCACCTGTCCTGGTAATCCCTTATCGTGAAAAAACACTAGAAAAACTATGCCTCCATATCGTAAATGTGTTTCCGATACAGAGGACGAGATCCTGGTTCAGTGTACTAATACTTAGATCTTGATTTTTTTGTTCTCCAGGTTCTACGACTCTCCGATGTCGGTGGAGACTTTGGAGGCTGTTTCGGAGCTAGACGATGAACTGATCAATAGCATACTGCCTACGTGAGTGTGTCTTCATGGTTTAAAATATAAAGCCGGTGTCTTAGTTTAAGTGGCCGCACTGGCTCCTTTTTTGCGTGGAGTCTCTATAAGTTCCGACCTGAAGAACGCGACGTTTCCCAATTTGTGGCGGCACTGACTCTGGTAACATTTTTCGGGAGCTCAGTACACTCGCATCGAGCGAGGCGACTGTGCCGGCGTTCCAATTCCACAGACGGGTACTAATCTTTCTAATGAAACACCTACCATATTGTGACTGCGAATACCTACTGAATGTAGACTTAAATTATCCTATAGAATACTGGCTAGGAAATTTAATGGCTTCGATTGTTTAAATCTATTATACAAGTGGGTTCCGCCTTCCGCTCCCAAGTGTGGAATTACCGTTGGCTTTCAACCTGGTGTCTCAAGGTGGATGGCAGTATTAGCGTGAGGTCGTCAACTAGTCTGCCCATCAAGCTTAAAAAAATATATCATTTCGCAGTCTCCTCGGCAAAAGGCCAAACACATACTGCTTCACGAAGGCAGTCGCTGAAGAGGCGGTGAGGAGATACGGAGAAGGACTGCCTATTTGCATTTTAAGACCATCTATAGGTAAGCTACATTTTGAAAGTTGCCTATGTCTACTGCGACTTATGACATCAACCCGTTGAGTTTCTCGCGGGATCTTCTCAGAGGGTTGCGATTCCGATCCGGTAGTAGATGCATTCGCGATGCAGTTATAAGCAAATCCTTCTGGCTGAGCCCATACTCGCTCGCTCACGAGGAACAATCGAATTCTTCTATCCCGTTCTGTGATACTACCTAAGTTTTTGATGGAAAGCAATAGTTCAGCAGACACGTACACGCCTTAGCACGTGGATAACCAGCCCCAACCTCGTTTTGACCGTCCTTCATTATAACCCTGATGATCCCGACGACGATAACCGAGTATTATTATTATTCTTTTGTCATTAGTCCTCTCAAACTGTGCCAAGTTTCAATTCAATGTGACGTCTTAAAATGGCAAGAAATCGCGTTCAAATATTCCGGTTTATAGATAGATATATACCTCTTGTGAGTCCGCACAGGTAGGTACCACCACCCTGCCTATTTCTGCCGTGAAGCAGTAATGCGTTCCGGTTTGAAGGGTGGGGCAGCCGTTGTATTTATACTTAAAACCTTAGAACTTATATCTCAAGGTAGGTGGCGCATTTGTGTTGTAGATGTATATGGGCTCCAGTAACCACTTAACACCAGGTGGGCTGTGAGCTCGTCCACCCGTCTAAGCAATAAAAAAAAACAAGCCAAGCTTTTCAGTCAAACGCATCCTGCATTGTGTCTTACAGTTGTGTCTACGTATGAGGAGCCGGTGCGCGGCTGGACGGACAGCGTGTACGGTCCCACGGGACTCGTCGTGGGCATTGGGACAGGGGTGAGTAGGAACTATTTGGACACAGATGTTAAGGATAGATATTTGTCCATTAAAACATTAGTTATAGCACACGGCATCAGACTTTTAGCCGGAGATCGAACATCCTCAACCCCTGCTGAGAGAGCGCGCCTCGTGTAGAAACTGGCCAATGCCAGTTTCTACACGATCACATTGGTGATAGCGGCCCCCCACTAAACGAGTCTCTCCCAAGTCGATACCCACCCGGGATAACCAAGAATGAATTCCTGCGGTCGATACCAGACGCGCACTGCTTGAATAGGCCCTATACCTACTTGCGCGTCAAACAAATCGTCTATTTCAGCAAAAGCGAGCCTTTTTTTGCCCTTGTAGCCAAACTAGCCTGCGGTCCACCTGATGGTAAGTGGTTACCGTCGCCCGTGGACTTCAGCAATGCCAGAGGCAGAGCCAGGCCGCTGCCTACAAACGCACTCCGCACTAGTCTGCAATGGAATGCAAAACTCGATAGTAAACACAAAATGCTTTGTTTTGTTCAGGTTCTACGCACTATGTACATGGATTTAGAGAAAGTGGCCGACATGGTGCCCGTGGACTACACTGTGAACGCCATACTGGTTTCGGCGTGGCACACCGCTAAGAACTTCAAAGAGAAGTATGCTCATTAGTATTTTCGTAAATTATTTTTTTATAATTTTATTGCATAGATGCGCATACTAAGTGACGATCGAACCAAACCGTAAAAGGATTTTTAATTACTTCTACGAATCGCGAAAAATGATAAAGGTGCTACTACCCTTAAATGTATCTATTACGTTCGTCTCCTGTCTACTAGATGGCGTTATTAACTAGCACCGTTATCACCGAGAGATGGCTCTCGCCTCCCCTAGAAGCTTTAGCAACAAAACTAAACCCGAAATATTTACGAATCGAAGCGTACTCGTTCACAAAAACATAGGAGTTAACCCGATAAGCTAGGTACTCACTGGATCTTCTCAGTGGGTCGCTATTCTGATTCGGTGGTAGATTCTGGGAAGCCCTGCTCTTGCTAGGGCTAGTGTTAGCAAATTCTCTCAGGTCGAGCCCGTGAGCTTACCTAACTATACGCGCATTGCTGGAATAGCCCCTTAGGCTACCAGCGAATAGGTAGGGAAAAAACCAAATTGTTAAAGTGTAGTAAACACACCATAAATAAATGAAGGCAAATTAATGTAACAACCCTCTTGTCGTGGCCGCTGGGAATTACATATCCGATCCTGTAGACCGAATGGTAAACAGTCGACGTCGCCCAAAACGCCATTACGGACCCTCCCGATTCATTAAGAGCCCTTTTAGGTACCACAAGCACCGGTCACCGTCCTCGTCAAACCCGTCGCTTGCGATGAAGGGCTCGAGTGAATTAACCCATAGACACAGCCCGCTGAGTTTCTCGCTGGATCTTCTCAGTGGGTCGCGTTTCCGAACCGGTGGTAGATTCAGCGAAGCACTGCTCTTGCTAGGCCCAGTGTTAGGTTAGGTTAGGTTTGAGGCCCGTGAGCTCACCCACATATTAAAGCGAAGCTGAAATAGCCTTTCAAGGCTATCAGCATAGATAGGGGAAAAAATTATTGTAACGTTGGGACATTTTTTTGTGTTCCCAAAGGACGCTTCATGACAGACGACTGTTTGTCAGTTGACGTTAAGTTCCATTCCGGCGCGTTCATTATAACAGAGAAGATAATTAATTGTATTTTCTTTTCTTTTTATTTTCAGTCAAACATCGCACATACCGATCTATAATTATGTGTCCGGCGCCCAGAATCCTATCAAATGGGGCGAATTCATAGATTTGAATCGAAAATACGGTATCGACAAACCCACTACGAAGGCTGTGTGGTGAGTACAACAAGAAAAAAAAATTATCTTTCAAAATGTAATCTTTAAAAATCTCTTTTTAATCTTTATTGAATATTCGTTTTATCGAATCTATGTATTAATACGTGAAGCAAAAACTTTGTAACCCTTTTTATGAATATTACGCGGACGGAGGAGTATGAAATTTTTCACATTTATAGTTTATGTAGAGAAGGAGTGCAGAATGATATTTTTTTTTTAATTACATAAAGAATACATTAAATCAATATAAAAAACCATGTATTTGACACAAATTTTACTGTCAAACTTTTGTTATTGTTTAAAGTCTGCGGTCAAATTGAGAATAGATTAATATTGTTTGTCTTTAATATTATTTATCTATAGTGTAGTCTTGGCGATATCTGTGATTATAAAAGTATAATACGATCCGGGATTCGAACACCGTTGCATCGATACATACGAATGCACCGGACGTCTTATCCTTTAGGCCACGTCGATTTCCATGAGCGACGACAACCAGTCACCATCAGGCCGTATCCTTGATTGCCTACAAGGGCAATACAAAAAAAAACGATGTATTTATCATTGCACAAGTAAAGTTGTCTTTTTCATATATACTAATATATAAATCTACAGTGGTTTTTACGGATGTTCCGTTATAACTACTGAACCATGCATCCGATTGACTTGAAACTTGGTATCCATGTAGAAAATAAATGTACTTAATGGATAGGCTAATATTTATATGAGTGTTGGACTCCCTCATAATAATGACAATATATAATAATGTTAATTTTAGATGTCCAGCGAAGCGGGCGAGTACGGCTAGTTAACTATATAAACATTTAATGTTTCCAGGTACTACGGATTGAATCCGACCAACAATTACTACATGTTCCTGTTTTACAATTTCTTCTTGCACTATCTACCGGCACTTTTTGTCGACATATACTTCATCCTGGCGGGCAAGAAGGCTACGTATGTATTATATTTTTTATATTTAATTGTCAAAAAATACTATTTTTCAATACGCTTTTATTAGCTTCAAACGTATGTATGTTAGTATTTAACGAATAAGAACTAATATTTGAACATGATTTTGACCCCTTTCAAAACGTCGGATTAACTCGAAATTTGGTATACATATTAAGGACCAATGACAATTCAATATTTAAAAAAAAATAGAAAAAAATTAAATTCAACTAAAATATTAAAAATAAATAATAGTTTAAAAAAATAAGCTTTTATAGCAAATCCAACTAAAAAATAGAAAATAAATTTTATTAAATTTGAATTAAAAATAGTGTAAGAAAAAATGATTTTATTGTAAAAAAGTGTCGGGTGCATGGTATCAGTAGCTATAAATATTTTATGAACAGATATGAGTAGAAGGGTTATTTTGATAATATCCTAAAAAGCACCCCACGCTTTTTTTACAATAAAATAATTTTCTCTTACACTATTTTTACTTTAAATTTATTAGAATTTATTTTCTATTTTTCAGTCGGATTTTCTATAAAAGCTTATTTTTTTAGTTTTTTAAACTATTATTTATTTTTAATTTTTTAGTTGAATTTAATTTTTTTCATTTTTTTTAAATATTAAATTGTCATAGATGTCATAGATAATAGTCATAGATGCGCAAAAAGAAGACCGCTTATTAAGTATGCCAAACTTCGAGTTAATCCGACGTTTTGAACGGGTTCAAAATCATGTTCAAAGATTCCGTTACATAGGTACTAACATACGTCTGAAGCAAATAAAACCGTATTGCGAAAATACACTTGATAACCTCCTACTCTTTTGAAGTCGACTATCAAAGCGATGTCCTCAAACAAAAAACCGTATCTCGTCCAACATCGAACGCTCGTTACAGGATGGTGAAAATCTACAAGAAGGTGATGAAGCTCACCAACATCTTGTTCTACTTCTCGACCCAGGACTGGCTGTTCAGCGACACCGGAGTCCGGGACATGTGGGGCTCCCTGCCGGACGACGACAAAGTCATATTCCCGTTCAACATAGCCGACATGTCCTGGGACTACATGTGCGAGACCTTCCTAGTCGGTGAGAGAAATATATGTATTAAAACGTCTTTTCGCATTAAAAGTGTACAATTTCCAAAAATATTCGAAAATGAGTTAATATGCATAAACATTTGGTATCACCAGTATTTTGCTCATAAATACAGTCAAAATAGCGGAGTTTTTTTTTTTTTTTTTTTAGTTATGTTTTGAATACAATTAAAAAAATTAACACATAATTTTATCTTAGTCTAAAAGACAGATAATGTGTAGCTGGTAAAAAATAAAAATAAACGTTGCAAAGATGATTAATATTGAAAATGTCAAATGTTAAACCTTTAAAACACTCTCCTGTAAAATTAGTAAGTTTTGAGATTATACAGTTTTAATGCGAGAAGACGATATATCGAGGGATGAAAGCTATTTGGTTCAAACGACATTTCGCTTAACACGCGACATTTATCTTTGTAATTAAAGGTCCGTTTTATTTATGCCGTCGCCCATGGACTTCAGCAATGCCAGGGGCATGCCGAGCCGCTGCCTACCGTTAAATTTTAAACTTAAATAGCTCTCCTGTGAAATTGCAAAAATATCGCTTAAACCAAATAATAATAATAATAAACATTATGCCTCCACAGGACTTCGTGTGTATCTACTTAAGGACGACCTGTCCTCTCTGCCCGAAGCCAGAAAAAAATGGACAAGGTATTTATAATTATAATTTTTTTAACATTGTTTTTTCTTTTTTCTATAAGCTGATCTAATTATATATTAGACTAGATGTCTACGGCGGTTTCGACACGTGGTCAGTGTCTACAGTTGCCCGTGGGAATGAGATGTGTTTTGACGTGATAAAGTCATATAAATAGATGAACACCGGCTGCACGTACGAAAAAGTGTCACGTTCCGCCCGAGTCTGATCGTGCGAGTGAAAGCGCGGAACAAGCGATAGAGAGGCACGATCGGCCCAAACGTTGGCTTCTGACACGTTTATCTCTCTTCTCGCGTGACGTCACAGCTAGCAGTTCGAATAGTGCCGCTACTGACGTCATCACGTAAAACTGTCGTCCGTAAACCGAATTTACAATCATTTTTTTAATTAATTTTTTGTATAAAAAGCAATCTCTGTCACTCTCCTCTCACTAAATCAAGTAAATCCGTTATTTCGATTCGACTTGAAATTGAATTTCAATTTCTCATTAACCAAATTTGATGGGAGATCACGGTGGCATTCCAGTTATCGTCTTCGTAGATGACTGCCCTTATTTTTAATTATAAAAGTAAAATTTTGTTATTATCAATTTTAAAAAACATTAAGTTCAATTATATTGCTTACGATACATCAGAGATGGCGCTGATCAACATTTTTCTTTCTTTCAGATTATTCATCCTGCATCAAATTGTGAAGCTCGTCACTCTTAGTTTTGTTTTGTATTTAGCCTATGTAATACTAAAACCGATCGTATCTTTGTTTGTGGCTTGAGTAACTGTAGCTTAGTCTGAATAATTAAAATTAAGATATTTATGTTTGTACAGACACGATGGTAGCGGATAAAATTGTTACAGTGACATCTAGCGATGAAATTACTGGTGGTAGGACCTCTTGTGAGTCCGCGCGGGTGGGTACCACCACCCTGCCTATTTCTGCCGTGAAGCAGTAATGCGTTTCGGTTTGAAGGGTTGGGCAGCCGTCGTTACTATACTTGAGACCTTAGAACTTGTATCTCAAGGTGGATGGCGCATTTACGTTGTGGATGTCTATGGGCTCCAGTAACCACTTAACATCAGGTGGGCTGTGAGCTCGTCCACCCATATAAGCAATATAAAAAAAAAAAAAAAAAAAAAAAAAAAAATTCAAAACCATGAAGTATTTTTTGTTATTTTAATGACATCTAGTGGTTGGACACGCGAAGAATAAATATTCTATGTTAAAGAAAACCTAATAACAAAATATTTACAAAAATATATGTTATCAAGACAAATTGGGTTATTTATAGGAATATTACCAATTTAAAGCAGATTATTATGAGATTTATTTAATTTGTGAGAGATTTTAAACGAGATTTTAAATGTTAAAGTTATTACAGTATTTAATATTATAAAATTAAATATGTATGTACTTACTTAATTGTTGGACTTGTCGATGTTTAATTAAGCAACAAAGAAAAGAGGTTAGAAGTGTTTAAAATATGTACAAATACACAAATAAAACAGGTTTTAGAATAAAATATTAATGACATATTACGGCTTTGGCGCGCTCTTAGTTTTTTTTTTTAAAGGAATTTTATGACCTGATAATTAAGACCTTTAAATCATGTCTTATTTTAATTTATATTATTCTTATTTTTATGAAAAACTAGCGACCCGCCCTCGCTTCGCTTCGGAAACATTAAAACACACATGAAACCAAAAAAAAAAAAAAAATTAGAAAAAGTAGCCTATGTTCATCAGGGACAATGTCGGCTTCTAATGGAAAAAGAATTTTTCAAATCGGTCCAGTAGTTTCGGAGCCTATTCGAAACAAACAAACAAACAAACAAATCTTTCCTCTTTATAATATTGGTATAGATATAGATTATAATATGGAGGAAAATGAAATGAAATGGAACGAAGATGATTAATTTGAGACATTAATCAACTGGGATGAAATTAAATGAAATGATGATATGGGATGAAATTTGATCTCAGTAAAATGGTGGTCATTTACTGAGGAATTTTCAGTAGACTTTTTGGAGGAACCCGAGAAGTTACGGAAAGCGGCTTTGTTTCATTTTCCCAATTTTGTGCACTTTCGCAGATATTAAACAGCTAATAAACCACCGTTATTACACATTTAAATCTGAAGAAAAACTAAATAGACAAAATAAAAACAAATCACACAACTTCACTCCTCGCATTCCCGTCAAAAAGCCGCAGCCTTTTAGTGTGTACTCACTGTACTCTCTACCATAGATTATATTGTTGTGAAGTAATGTCTTAATTTAAATATGAATCTAATTAAAACCCGCCAGTTAACTATATAAGCGATCCTTCAATACATTGTTGGATAACCACGAGATTAATCCGTCCTTGATTCTAGAATAAAAACTTTAGAAATTAAAAACATTAGCTAGTTAGCTAAAATAATTTAAAAGAAAGTGTAGGAAACGTATCTGGTAACAAAATAGTCAAAATTCATTTAAGCAAAAGTATTTTCTAAATGTTAACTTCACTCTAAACATTAGATCAATCTCTTATAACGGAATGTTATCTCAGAACTATTTAATGCATAGATTTGTCGCGTCACACAAAAGCAATTTTATGTTTTAAGTGGTAAATGTTCAAATTATTTACAGTAATATTTTATCCTTAAACAAAGGAGAGTGTAAAGAGAAAAAAAAATACTAGCTTCCAATAGCGTAAAACATTGATTTATTAAACTAATCATAGTTGAATACATACTTGTTTGAATTGTGTGTAGTATATTACGTGAGTCCGCGATATCGGTATGCTCACAGCCGATTGTAGAAAGGGTTGCCACCTTTTTTTTGTAGATAAAGTACATTGGTTGTTATAGGTAGGAAAAAAGTACACAGTATTAAAATAAAGTACAATTTATTTTTTATTATTAAAATATATACATACATTTTTTATTACCATTGAACAAATTAGACAAGACTTTGTAACAATTAATGACAATGACATTGTTGAAATTTAAGTTAAGTTTGGTCAAAATATATTCATACTTCAGTGTAATATTTGTAAAAAAACGTGTGCTCAGGTGATGTAGTGTATTTCGCTTATCGAAAAAACACATATGACTAAACTTTTCAAAATCCCAAAGAAACCTAAACATGCCAAATAAAGTATTTTCGTGGACTTTATTGTTCACATAAAGTATAGAGTGCAATTACCTGAAATAACGGGCAATACTTTATTATAAAGTACGGGTGGCAGCCCTAATTGTGGACCCCGCTATCTAAAAATGCGCCATTTTATTTATTGAATCTCAAAATTTGCCGCGCAAACTTACTAAATTTTCTCAAACGTGTACGTGATTTCATTCCATCTGACAGAGTTTGGGGCTTGTTATACAATATATAAACGAAGAACTTACAGTAGTTGATGCTCAAATGAAATATTAAGTGTATTTTATCTATGCACTTATGCACCGTGATTGGTTTAGAGGTTAACGTGAAATTTGTTAGATTACTGTTTCATGCTTTATTGTATTGCAAATTGAAGTGGTTTTTATATTAAATAACCTAAAAATGCTGATCCTCGTTTTGTTTTTCAATTTAAACATGCGATAGGGATTCCGGAATCACTAGGTTGAAGCAGAGGCAGAAACATCATTCACCTTGAGACAATAAACACGATTACAAAATTCCACAAGCTTTTCTTCACGTTTTGGAATGTCACTAATAGGTGGCGCTGTCCAGTAATACTGAATCGCGCTATGGATTTGTACGCCGGTTTATTTAAGAAAGCTGCGTAAGTAAATTCCTGCGAGACATGAGGTTGAAAGTCGCACAGTCTTCGGACTGTGCTTGTTTTTGTAAGTAGATTGGACGCG
Source organism: Bombyx mandarina (assembly GCF_030267445.1). Taxonomy (NCBI): domain Eukaryota; kingdom Metazoa; phylum Arthropoda; class Insecta; order Lepidoptera; family Bombycidae; genus Bombyx; species Bombyx mandarina. The sequence goes on along the minus strand of NC_143229.1, from coordinate 19,292,490 downwards.
CATCGCGTCTACTCCACTCATATTAAATATGAAATGAAATGAAATTAATACATATATTATTATGGTTATGACAAAAAAAGAATGGCAATATTGGCAAAAGCAAATGCAGAAATTTAAAGGAAAATAATTAGCTGACTGACTATGTATGTTATGTACTATATAGAGATTATAGTCATAACACTCATAATGCTGGTTAATGGTTAAATTATATACAAAATGTTTTCTACGGGTAATCCACGGAATAGATAAACTATTCCGTGGGGTAATCGATTGACGGGCCAAAATAATATAAAAATATTTATATGTATAATAACCGGCAAACTTCTTGAGCATTTGTCGACGTAGTGGGGGTAAGTTTGCGCATGGTACACTCACGTGCAAAAACATTACTTACTCTGCGTCATAATGCTATTAAATTATTAAAATCAACATATGTATTTATTTATATATTTATTAGAACATCAACAAAACATATAGGTTAATAATTGTAATAATTTAATCTTGGGGTAAAATAGATATTCCTTCTATTAAGTCAAAACTAGAGCTGTTGCCAGGTCTTGGTTCAGTTGAAGCGAAGCTGGTATTTGTAATTTTTTTTTCGTTATCATAATCTTGACCATCATCATCATCACTGTTTTCATCACCCGAGTCGCTATCATCGTGATGAGTCGACATAGGGCTCATCGGCGTAGTTTACAACTCTGTCGATTCGGTCTTCTTTTTTGTCTATAATTAATTATTTTTTGAAGATATTCGATTCGTAGTAATCGAATGTTACTTTTTTCATTTACCAGCTTCCGATTATTTTCTGTTCTTTTTTTCCATCTGAAGCCTAGCTCTTTCATAATCCGTCGTAAGCTTAATTACGAGCCATTAAAATTTATATCTTCTTTAAATTTTTCGAAGCCTTTCTACGGTACGGAGTTTCGCTGCTTGTTATGTAGTTATTATGATTACATCTTTTTATTACAGATTGAACGAAACTATCCATTCCGGTAACTTTCTTCTTCCCTGATCTTTTCTTACCCGGAGTCCGAAACACGGCGAGCAAGCCAGAGCCTTTAGCTTCGTTAATAATGCACCTAACAGTACTCACTGATGTTTTTGTTGCTTCCGAAGTCTGTTTTAATTTTTCCATATCATTCTTCCCATGTTTTATAAAGAAGCAATATACGTCGTACACAAATTTTCTACCCTTTCTTTTAAGTACTACACCAGTTTGTCACGGGATAGTGTATGTTTTATAAAAAATCAACAAACACTCAACAAATAGCAATGGCAACAAAGTCCACAAGCAATTATAACAAATAACTTAACGATTAATAACGATAGACTTTCCACTGTACGCAAGCGTACTTTTGGGAGCAAGCGGAATGAGGGCGCAGTGCGGGACGCAGGGTTCGACTGATCTACCAATAACGTGCTCGATACGATTTCCCCTGCCGTCGCGCCTCACCCTCACCACCAAAGTGATCTAAAATTCGGTTCTGCGCAGTCTAGGTCATTTGCTCACGAAGTTTGCCGATTACTATACGTAAAAATATAAAAAAAAACCCTACAATAAGGAAACTAAAGGACAATGCGCATTTTCTTAGGGCGTTTGGGCCCCTAAAAAAAGTTGTCGGGTCATGATGGTTTTAACTTAATTTGATAGACAAAGAAATATCGTTTCATATTCAGAAAACGATTTTTATATTCTCACCCAGGTTTAAGAGAAATCTGTTTTTGTCTGCAGCTAAAATTAAGTTGTTAATTGTTTTCTTCGAAATCAATAATCGCTCTCATCATTATTTACAGTATTAAATAAGTTAATTGTGGTTAATGTTTCTAGAAATAAGCCCTTACGTACATTTTATTATTATTTTATCCTCGTAATAATAATAAAATGAAATGAAAATCCGGAAGCCGGCAACGATATTGTTGTTGTTGTTTTAAATTCGCCAATAAGCAGGCAAAGAGCGTAGCCTATACAGCCTAGTCTGTCGTAGTTCCATTTTTTTTTTTTCAATAAAAACCTGGTCTACCTCTTTTTATTGATTTTTGGGAGTTTTGACGTCAACTCGATGAATAGCACATTGAGTGAGCGTGAATTTCCGCAGACCTTTTATCTTGAAAAAAAAAACAGTCACTGCTATGTTAGCCACAGTTTTATTCCAATGCCTCTATAATCGTGAGCAACGCCCGCTTCTAATCCGTAAAACGTAGTTTTAATTAATAAACACGTATAATAAATAAAATAGACAGTTTTATTTCCTACCAAAAACATCGATGTTTCGCTATCGATATTTATCGTACATCGATACTTTTAAATCGATGTTAACATCGATGTTTTTCTAATATCGATCATCCCTACCTTGCTGCTGTGCTCCCTGATTTTTCTAATTTAGTATTTTTTTCTTGTTTTTTATTGCCCTTGTAGGCAGACGAATATACGGCCCACCTGATGGTGAGCGAGTAACCGTCGCTCATAGACAGCAGCAATGCCAGGGGCAAAGCCAAGCCGCTGACTACTACACTATTTAGTGCTGTGTATCAGATTTCAGAGTCGAAATTAATTACTCGTTTTACGCGGCTTCTTAAAAGTTTGGTCTGCGTGAGTCGGATCAGGGACTAACGCACCGGCACTGACATGCTTCCGGACGAGTTTGAGAATCTGTGTGCTTAGTGCGAGTTTTTTAACGTTCTCGATAGCGTAGAAGTTAACTCAAATTTGTATGCCATTTTTTACCGAGAGCATATTTCTTACTAATATTATAACTATGATTATTAGTTAATTTATTCAGAAATATTGACAAAGGAAGGATCTTCGACCGAGTGAGTAAAATATCTCACTAGCTCAATAAAGACTGACATATGAAATTTTTTTTTAAGGCCTCATTACTGATGATCCGTATGCCTTCCAAGTTTCTCCAGGGCAAGTGGGTGAGCGTGGGCTCAGAGAAGAGTGGGATTTGCTAACAGCTGCCCGAGCGCCTCCAAAGGAGACTTAACAGCTCAAGGTCAGTGGCTTCGCGAAGGCATCTACTCCCGTGGAAGTCTTGGGCGAATTCGACGAATACAGTTACAAATATACCAGTATCCCTAAGATTACCTACTCCTAGTGCCAGAGTAGCAGGCGTCTAATAGTTAATTTAATGGGTCGGGTTCAATTCAAGCAGCATTTTTTTCCTACCTTAGCTGGTAGCCTTGAGAGGCTATGCCAGCTTAACCGAGCGATTAGGTGAGCTAACAGGGGTCAAACCTGATGACGCTGCTAACACTAGCTCTAGTAAGAACAGTGCTTCGCTGAATCTACCACCGTATCGAAAATCCGACCCACTGAGAAGATCCGGCGAGAAACTCAGTGGGCTGTGTCTGAGGGTTAATTTACTCGTCGAGCCCTCTGTCGCAAGCGACGAGTTCGGCGAGCACGATGACCGGTGCTTGAGGTACCTAAAAGCACCGTCAATGGATTGGGAGGATCCGATATGACGTGCTTTGGGCGACGCCGACTGTTTACCATTCGGTCCTCAGTATCGGGAATGCTTAGAGTTGTTGTTTGAAACTTGTATATGTTACGGTAAAAGTAGATATTGCGGGAAATGTACACCTTTTCCGGTAAATTTGCACATTTGCCTCCTCGTTTGGGTAATGTGCATTCAACTAACATTTACAATTTCAAAGAAGGGAAATGTGCATTGAATTCACAATCACCATGTCGTTTTGGTAAATGTAGGCAGGGCATACAAAATACGAAATTGCAAGTGCTAGTAATGTGGTGTACGCACCACTACAACCTAACCTACGACATATTATCTATATATTAATACGTGAAGCAAAAACTTTGTATCCCTTTTTACGAAAATTGCGCGAACGAAGGAGTATGAAATTTTCCACACTTATAGAGAATATAGAGAAGAAGTGCACAATGCTAATATTTTTTTAAAAGAATGCTTCAAAGATACATTAAATTAATAAAGAAAACACTACACACACTACATACCATGTATTTGACGCACACACGCATGCATACTATTTATTGTCAAACTTTTGTTCCTGACGTCTGTTGTCAAATTGAGAATAGATTAAATATTGTTGGTCTTTATTAATATTTTTTATAATGTAGTTTTGGCGAAATTTGTGATTACAGAAGTATAAAATACAATCATAATAGTGTACAAACTGACAATTTCAATTAATTATAGTCGAATTTCGACTACTGCGGGACCTCTAGTATATACATAATATGCAAAGAAAAGTATGTTTTGTTCGTCATTTACATTTTTTTATTACAATAATTTTCATTATTAAAGCCTTTTGTATTATGTTTATTTAAATAAATATATTTTTTACTGCAACAACATTATTAGTTTATTTGTATTTACTGTAACTTTTCTTAAAACATGAAGGTAAGAGTAATAGAGTTTAGTGTAAAAGTGAAATAAACAAAAGGCAATAAAATTTATTAGTGAAGTATTAAATAAAGATTAGTTCATCGGACAGTTGTTATTCAATTAGTAGTAGTTTATTTAAAAATTAAAAAACAGTTACAATTTTTTTTTGTGAGTGGGGGGGGCTATACATTAAGTACATGTACTATTTTCTACATGGATACCAAGTTTCAAGTCAATCGGATGCACGGTTCAGTAGTTATAACGGAACATCCGTAAAAACCACTGTAGATTTATATATTAGTATAGAGTATGAAAATAAAAATCGCGCTAGATTAAAACGTAAAACTTCTGTAATTCTGTTAAATAAGTCATAGATGCCTAAACTCTAACTTGTAAAAAACGGCCAGTTGATCGGTAGTTTGATACTATACAAGCCCTATACAAACCTTTACAGAATTGTGAGAATTTTTGTTTCAACACATAGTACACCTGTGGGAAAAATTAAAAACAATAAAACTGACTATCGATATATTCGCCTATTGTTTTCTTGATAAATAACCTCAGTCAATAGTTACCTCTTGGGTTGAACATAGTACCTATTTAAAAGTGTGCAATAATATTTAAATAATTTGTTATGTGTTCATTGTTGTTGGTTCAAGAAAAAAGATAAGTTGGTTAACCCACTTTGAAACTCTTTGATGTTTTGTACTCTCGACAACTTTCTGTGAAAATTCATGAACAATTTGGCTGATTTTCGTTTTTGAGACCGGCTGCTTGGTGCGTAATTTAGTTCTTATCGCCATTTTTTTTTATTGAGCATAGTAGTTGAAGCTTCAACAGACGGCGATAATAGAGGATTCAAACTTAACATACAAATGAATACCTCAAATTGCCTAATGAGTACTTATTTTGCCACTAAATAGTTTAATTTAGTCATCAAAGTTTTATAACTTATTAAACATATTAAAAAGTTAATTACCTAAAGTTACCTACCTACCTAACAACTAAATAGTGCCAGCCCTGTCGAAAAACTCTATTGTCCCGATACCTACGTAACCCTGATTCGCCCCAAAGCCAAGGTGAATCGGGTCAAGCTAGTTTTTTAAAGTTTTTGTGTATATTTTGTAATGAACTATGTGAAATGTAAAAAACCACTCACCATCAAGTGGGCCGTATGCCTAAAAAGGGTAATAAAAAAAACCCCCGAAGTCTCAGTAAATAACCACCATTTTACAAATCACCAATTAATTTCATCATCACCGATACGTTTAACTACGAACCAATTGTTTTTACAGTCTCTCTGAAAATAATTCCTGAATACAAAAGTGCAATGCTGTGGAAAATTTTCGTATTAATCTTATGCGGTAAGTAATAACAAGTACATACATGTTTTTTTTTTATTACTTAAATGGTTGGACGAGCCCACGGCCCGCCTGATGTTAATTGTTTACCAGAGCCCACGGACATCTACAACGTAAATGCCGCCACCCATCAATCATCAACTGATTCACGGCAGAAACAGGCAGGGTGGTGGTACCTACCCACGCGGACTCACAAGACGTCGGTTCTCTTTTTTGGTAAAATTTCGTCTTCTTTTTCGATCAGGTGCGAGCGTGTATTGCGTGCCGGTCATACCTGAAGACGTACCGACCGCTTTCGCCGCCATATACGGTTTCTTCCCTCCCATTCGTAAGGGTAAGTTCTGCAACTAAATTCATTAGCATGGCTTAAACTCCTTAAACATTATAACATAAAAACTTTCAGTGGCCAAGCATTCCAGGTAATTAAGCCTGATTGCTTTGGTGGCAACACCCGATTTCGGCTCAAATTTTGTTTTATTGTAGAGAACGTTAAAAAACTCGTATTAAGCACACCGGTGGTAGATCCAGCGAAGTACTGCTCTTGCTAGAGCTAGTATTAACAAGTCCTCTCAAGTCAAGGCCCGTGCATTCTATTACCCGTTCATGTGGAATAATAGTCCCTTAAGCTTCCAAGGATTTGATAGGATTATAATTTGCGTAATTACTGGTGGTAGAACCTCTTGTGAGTCCGTGCGGGTAAGTACCACCACCCTGCCTATTTCTGCCGTGAAGCAGTAATGCGTTTCGGTTTGCAGGGTGGGGCAGCCGTTGTAACCTTTGGGTCTGCGGAGGGACTTCGGTTCCCTCTGTATTTTGTACCGAATGTTCCATGGGGAGTGCTCTGAGGAATTGTTCGAGATGATACCGGCATCTCGTTTTTACCATCGCACCGCCCGCCACCAGAGTAGAGTTCATCCATACTACCTGGAGCCACTGCGGTCATCGACAGTGCGTTTCCAGAGGTCTTTTCTGCCACGTACCATCCGGCTATGGAATGAGCTCCCCTCCACGGTGTTTCCCGAGCGCTATGACATGTCCTTCTTTAAAAGAGGCTTGTGGAGAGTATTAAGCGATAGGCAGCGGCTTGGCTCTGCCCCTGGCATTGCTGAAGTCCATGGGTGACGGTAACCACTCACCATCAGGTGGGCCGTATGCTCGTCTGCCTACAAGGGCAATAAAAAAAAAAAAAAAAAAACTATACTTGAGACCTTAGAACTTATATCTCAAGGTGGGTGGCGCATTTACGTTGTAGATGTCTATGGACTCCAGTAACCACTTAACACCAGATGGGCTGTGAGCTCGTCCTCCCATGTAAGCAGTAAAAAAAAATTTCGACCACCCGTAGTACTAGGACCACTAGTAATAGTAGGATTGTTCACAGTCAGCGACCATCGGTTCGGATTCGGTTTTCGTTTCGGAAACCACGCTGATCTCCAAGTTATATACGAATTCGGCCCCCAGCTGATCACGAAGCCGCTACGAGCCGTCTCCAGTGAGTTCCGCATTTTGTACCATTTCCAATGCTTAGTGTTAATGGCACTGTTCAATCTCATTGAGTTTCTCACCGGATCTGCTCAGTGGGTCGCGTTTCCGATCCGGTGGTGGATTAAGCGAAGCGCTGCTCTTGTTAGGACTAGTGTTAGCGACTCCTGGTCTGAGCCCCGAGAGCTCACCTACACGCTAGGGTTACGCTGATATAGCCTCTTAAGGCTATCAACTTAGATAGGAAAGTGGTAGGCAGCGGCTTGGCTCTGCCTCTGGGATTGCTGAAGTCCATGGGCGACGGTAACCACTCACCATCAGGTGGGCCGTATGCTCGTCTGCCTAAACAAGGGCACTAAAAAAAAAGGAACTATCTTTTTACGGCCCACCTTGTGGTAATTGGTTACCGTCGCCCATAGACGTCAGCAATGCCACGGGCTGAGCCAAGCCGCTGCCTTAAGTACTCTCCACAAGCCTCGTTTGAAGAAGGACATGTCAGAGCGCTCGGGAAACACCGTGAAGGCGTACCTACGAACTCATTAATATTATAGTTTTCATCATCATCATTTTAGCCTGTCCACTGTACACTGCTGAACCTGAATAAGCCTCCCCAGTCCAGTGCGGCCGTTCTATTGTCACCTGGATCCAGTGTGACCCAGCGATTTTCACTAGGCCTTCGGTCCATCTGGTTGGTAGCGCGCTTGCCAGTACGTGGTATCTCGAGGATCTTTCTGCCCCATCCGCAGTCCGATCTTCACGCTATGTGACCTGCCCACTGCCACTTCAGCTAATCCTACGGGCTGTTTTTTTTAAATTATTGCTTAGACGGGTCATCGAGCCCACAGCCCACCTGGGGTTATGTGGTTACTGGAGCCCATAGACATCTACAACGCACATGCGCCACCCACATCGAGATATAAGTTCTAAGTCTCAGCTTAATTACAACAAAAGTATGTCAGCAACTTTGGTACACGCACTGCCGCTTCAGCTTGTATAATCCTACGGGCTGTGTCAGCAACTTGGGTTCTATGGATGTCCTCCTCATTACTGATTACAGTTTTACTTTACAGGAATCAGGTCTACATCTCACCGAGAGAGAATACGTCGACCGATCTTAGACTTTCTGATCAAGACCGGACTCATTAAGAAGGCTTCGTATAGATTTAGTGTTTCAAGCGATTGTGACGACGAACCCCGTTGATAAAACGAAATGTTTTTGTTACGACTGCTCTGGGGTAGACCGGTATTATAAAAGAGTGGACTGCAATAATTGGTAAATTTATAAAAAGAGTAAAACAAGTAAGTGTCGCGGGCGGCGTTGCTGCTTGTTTTACTCTTTTTATAAATTTACCAATTATTTGTCCACTCTTTTATAATACCGGTCTACCCCAGAGCAGTCGTAACAGCTTTCGTATTCTTTTTTTTGAAGCATGGCCATCGACCTCTTCCGTCGCCATTGTTGCCAGTATCGAGCTCATAGACAATAATTTAGCGTTTTATATATGGAGGATAGATAGAAGGAGCACCATCTTGATGTATTAAAAAGTGTCCACTGAAAAGGAGCCAATTAAGGTGGCGCCACAGTAGCAAGTGGGAAGATTTAAAAAACAGCGCCATAAACTATTGGAGTAGGATATTAAATTAAGACTGGAAAGATACACTTCCTACGTGAATAGTAACAAAAATAAATAGTTTAGATTATTAAATAGTTATACATGTTACGAAAAATACTAAATTATTCAACCCGGCACACTTCACTCTGCTTAAAACTGCTATATTCGTATCATTTCCACTTCCTACACTAGAGCTATTTCGGTGAGTTTTCCAACAACAACTTGCTGTTTACAGGTCGACACTTTTTCAATATGGCCCCTATACAAGATAGTGCTCCTTACCTCGACCCAACACGTCGGTACGGATCCTTCCATTCCATTAACGGTGCTTTTAGGTACCACAACTGCCGGTCACCGTCCTCGTCGAACCCGTCGCTAACGACGAAGGGCTCGACTAGTAAATTAACCCACAGACATAGCCTACTGAGTTTCTCGCCGAATCTTCTCGAAGCGAAGCGAAGCACTGCTCTTGCTAGGGCCAGTCTTAGCGACATTCCCGGTTTGAACCCCGAGAGCTCAGCCACACGCTAAGGCGAAGCTGGAATAGCTTCTCAAGGCTATCAGAATATGTAGGAAAAAAATCCTCTACCCTCCATAGTTTCATAGTTATAAATTAGGCACAGGATTCGCTATCAAACACGTAACGTCAGAGATAAATAATTCGTATTAATTTAATATTTTTTTTGTAAATAAAGTATATTTTTTATATATATCTAGTGTTTTTTGTTTTATTTATTTAGTTATTTTTATTTCTAAATCTAGAAAGGTTTGTCACAATCGGTTAATGGTTTAAGAAAACAAACACCCAAACAGATAGTCGCTTTAATTATACATTCTTTTATGGTTTAGTTGGGTGGACGACATCAGAGCCCACCTGGTGTTAAGTGGAGCCCGTAGACATGAACAAAGTAAATGGCGCCTCATACGCCGAGACATGACTTTTGAGTCTCAGTTTTTACAGTACAACGGCTGCCCCGCCCTTCAAACCGAAACGCATTACTGCTTCACGGCAGGGGGATGGCAACTGCTCATGATGGCTCACAAGACGCTCTACCAAAGGTTAAAACATCAATATTCTAACGTACCCAATTGAAATAACGAAAATATATTTTTTTGTAATTTTATTTTTACTTGCGTACAAGTTTCTGTAAAATACGATAGATTTCACTTATTTTTTATGAAATAAAACACATGTTTCATATTCGTTTAGTTTAATTTTATACAAAAAATCCGTTTCGTCAAAGTACACACACGTAAATGAGCAATATTAAAATATTTCCCGCTATATTTAACTATCGGCTGCTACACTGTTCAAACTAATCAAAATGGCCGTCAATCGTGCGAGTAAATGCAAGAATAAAAACGTGTTTTAACCCTTATTATATAAGATATACAACGTGTTACAAAATACCCCGTAATAAATATAATTAATTATCAAAGCTTAAAATTATTGACAACCCTAGTAAGCTGGCATGTCAGGGAACCAGATAATTTAAGAGAAAGGCATACGTGCCTATTTTACCTAATAATTGTCTACTTTAATAGTTTTTCTATTTTTCATTAATAAATCATTGCTACGTACAAGGTTGTCATTATACTTGGGTACTGGCCTAAAAATTACAAAAGTTGGAAAAAAAATATGTTATCAATTTGAAATCTTTCCGCGAATTAGGTAGAAATGTAGGTACATGTAGGATTGCACATCAGTACAAATAGTTATATTTTTTTATTGTTTTGATACAGCGTTACTACGGTTCTTAAATCTTGTGAATGGACTCGCTATTATAAGCCACATTTAACCTCAATTCGGCTTTACGGGTAGTTTTGTAACACCCTGTATAGTCATGTGATAGTGCAATGTAAACTTGCAAATAATATTATCTCGTCGAACACGTAAATTAGCCCACAGACACAGCCCACTGAGTTTCTCGCCGGATCTTCTCAGTGGATCGCGTTTCCGATCCGGCGGTAGATTCTGCGAAGCACTGCTCTTGCTAGGGTTCGTGTTGGCAACGTCGTCAGGTTTGAGCCCCGTGAGCTCACCTACTTGTTAGGTTACGCTGACATAACCTCTCAAGGCTACCTACCAGCTTAGGTAGGAAAATAAATAAATATTGGTTTATCACTTGCTCCTGGCGACAATTGTAAGCAACAAGTTATTTAATCCTTCATCTTCGAAGTCGTCTGAGAACATGAGCTAAATACGTATTTGCTTAGAAAAAAATGTTACTCGTTAGGATTTTGAAGTTTTTTTTTTATTGCCCTTGTAGGCAGACGAGCCATACGGCTCACCTGATGGTGAGTGGTTACCATCGCCCATGCACTTCCTACTATTCCAAAACGAAAGCCAAGATTCTGGAACAGTGGAAGTTTTATTTTATACGCTGCGAACTGAAATCTACTTAAATAATTCAAAATTGCCATTGAAAAAACAGAGACCAATATCCATAACGCGCGCCATTGAAGGAACCACAGACAAGGAATTTGGAAAACGAAAAAAGAAAAAAAAAACAAAACAATACTCATAATAAATTGTAATTAAAAAAAAACAATATTTAATTACACAATAAACATTAGTCTTTTACATAAATGGCAAATATATTTTTGAACATTAAAATAATTGAGTTGAAAATTAAAAAATTGTGTCTACACATAATTTACACATAAGCCACTTTATAAACGTCATTATCAAGAAACACCACAGCGATTTATATGTAGTTTAGGTAAACGGTTAATTAAAGAGGATCGTAGATTAAGATAGGGATGCTGGTACGCACGCTGGAAGTTAACTACATCTTAATATTGTTACGCCGGTAAGAGTAGCGCCATCTGCCGCCGAATAGTCGAACGAATACCGAAGAATCTAGTAGCACCTAGAACGCTCGAGAAGTAAAACGCCATCTATTGTCAGATAGCGGAAACACAATACTAGAGATGTGTGGAATATTCTCAATAATTCTAGGGATGTGGTATCGGCTATAAAAGCGTTGCAGGGATAGCACGCAGTCAGTTAGTAATCGGAACTACTCGAAGCGAAACAGCGAACGGATCACCTGAAGCGAATCGGAACAAGCGAAATGAGAGTTTTAAAGTGTTTGTTAAGTGTTTTAAGTGTTCTAAGTGTTGAATATAGTTTTAACTTGTGATTCAGTAGAATTTTTATTTAACCCGAACCCTAGCGCGTAGCAATATATTAACATTGACATTTATTTTAAAGTACATTGACGCGTTGGTAGCGCTCGCGGCGTGAACGTTGGCGGCGGACGGGTAATGTATGACGTAGGGCAGTCGCGCCTGTCTTTGGTTACAGAAAGTTTGCCGATATGAAGTTTCGCATTAGTCGAAAGTAGTTGTTGGGTTAACAGAAACTTCCGCATCTTGATGTCGATGAGGAGTTCGAGTGATTGACAGATTTTAGAGGAAACGCCTCACGCATGAGACGTCTTGTCGCCTCTGGGCGCCATCGAAATAAACAGAGGCACGTGCCAGCTTAGATGCATAAGCTACAATATAATTGATTTCCAATTATTTAGGAATGTAAATAGGGTTTCAGCGCTTTACGGAATGCTAAGTCAAATGTTGGTTGTTTTTAGTTAAAAAAATTATAATAATTACAAATTCAATTTAAAATGTCTTTGTCGATTACTAATATCACACGATCTGAGAAATTAAATACTCATATCTGTTCGCTAAGATCTCTTTTACACGTGTCTATGCGTTGACGAACACGGGGGACGGGGGGTTGGGGGGAAGAATGTTAATGGTCGCCATTTTTTTTCCCGCTCTATTCAGCAGCTCATAATACACAACTCCCTTCAAGAGGGGTGTCTAGGATTTCCTCATTTCTAAAGGGGTCCTAGTTGTAAAAGTTTGCACGCCACTGGTTCATACAACAGTTTCATAGTCTCCGATATACAACCGCCTACGTTCTCTTTGTATATCAAGACCTATAGCGGCGGGTGCTTCGCCCCCACGCCGGTACGACAGGGACCGATACCTAACGCCCTCATCACGTTATAGGTTATAGTTTGATTTAGATGCAATGCTCTGTAGATAACGATATTAAATGACAACTTATTTATAAAAACAATTCGATCGACTTGTGAATTTATTTAAATTAACCTTTTAAAACTCAATATACTTAATATCTATTAATCAGAACGTTATTTTTCTTTCGAGTGCACGTCGTGTGGTGGTAGGACCTCTAGAGAGTACGCGTGGGTAGGTACCACCACCCTGCCTATTTCTGCCGTGAAGCAGTAATGCGTTTCGGTTTGAAGGGCGGGGCAGCCGCTGTAACTATACTGAGACCTTAAAACTTAGATCTCAAGGTGGGTGGCGCATTTACGTTGTAGATGTCTATGGGCTCAAGTAACCTCTTAACACCAGATGGGCTGTGAGCTCGTCCACCCATCTAAGTGTGTCCGACCTTATATCAGCGCACGGTCTATAGGCAGCGTTCGTTGGCCCCAAGTGACGCAATACGCAGTAAAAAGCGCGATTTTGTGCGGTACACGTCATTATCGGATTATTAATTGAATTTTCTGATGTAAAAACATCCCACGTGTTTTTCTTTTTTTTTACAGTTAATAAAGGCTTCCTTCGGTCAAGCGCGAATTTCAATGTCTTGCATCGTTAAAATTACATTACAAAATTATACACAAATTAATACTAATACTAAAAACGTAACGCTAATGTACAGATGTGTTCGGGAGTGACGAGGGGACGTGGGGGACCGCAGTTTCTCTACAAGGGTGTCCGTGGGTGCGGCCCCCCACCCATAGGAGCGGCCCCCCCACCCATAGGAGCGCCCCCCTACCCGTGGGAGCGTCCCCCCGTACTAACTTTCCCGGCCGGCCCCCCGGGACGCGCTGGGCGGCAGACTCTGCGGACTGGACGAGAACTGGTTCACCATTTTGTTCTGCATCATGTTGAGGAGGAGGTCAGAGTACTGCTCGATCAGCGACATGGCTGGATTCGTTGCGTTGACCTCTGGAATAAATGATAACCGTGAGTGTAAGTCGCATTATGAGTGGAGGAGGGTGTCCATATGGGGGGACATGGCTCGTGGATGATTGCCAGCATTCGGCCGTGGTCAGCATATACAGGGTGTCTCAGAAAGTATGGAGAATCCTGAAACACCTCATAGTAGAGCTATCGGGGCTCGAAATAGGCTTATCCATTCTTTCTGGGACACCCCGTATATACAAAAGTATATTATTACCAATTTAAGCTTTCGATAATTTTAAATTAAAACTAAGAGGACTCCAGTCTCGAGGTGAGCGAGATAACCTCGGACCCTTGGAGTGTCTACGGGTGCAAGCAGGTCCTCTTTACTTTTGTACTGATGTTTCACGAGGAGTGCTCCGAAGTGTTACTCGAGATGATTCCGTCCTCTGATACAAAGAACCATTCCCCCGCATAATCCGATTCTAGAATATGCTACACTAATAATCCAACGAATAATGTGTTAAAATACTATACCTTTAGCAACTAAATTTTCAAGTTTCTCTCTTGTGGAGTCCACATCGAGTAGCCCCGCGTCTCCCTCGGCGGGGGTCAGGCTGTGGGGTCCCGCATCCCCCAGCCCCCCCGCGTCCCCCGGCCCGCCCCCCGACACGGCGCTGCGGAGGACCTTCTGCGTCTCCAGTATCGCGGCTTCCAAACCTACAATTCAAATACAATATAAATACTTTTAATTTCGTAATAATTAGAACTCGTATCTTTTCAATTTTATTTCGTATCAATATAACAGACTACGAAAGGCTATTTTAGAAATTATAAGTAACCGTAGCCGTACTCGTCCGCTTCGCTGGGCATTTACAATTAACATTATTATTTATTGTCATTATGATTAGGGAGACCAACACTCATATAATACCAAGTTTCAAGTCAATCGGATGCACAGTTCAGTAGTTATAACGGAACATCCGTAAAAATCACTGTAGATTTATATATATTAGTATAGATAATGTTTATTGGAGTATAGCACAAGTATATACGCAATTAGCATTTTTATTGCATTGTGTATATGAAAGGCTCAGGCAAAGATTATCTGAAATTTCCAATTTTATGGCCGTTACAGTTTGGTACAGGTCGGTGGTACCCAGCCGTGGGGACCGGGGGTACCTCTGCGGGCGGTCGACTTGAGAGAATCAGAGCCGCATTGACTTGATTAATAGCTGTACAGATTCTATTATAAAGATCTTGTAAATTAGAGACGTACTCCCAGTCATTTGGGTCGGTGACCACAATGGATTTTAGTTTGTTATAAACTTTTAATTTTTTTCTGGTGGTAGGACCTCTTGTGAATCTGCACGGGTAGGTACCACCACTCTGTCCACCAAGTTCAAAAGCCCGCCAAAAAGACATTCGATATAAGGAAAGCCGAAATGGAATGCGCGGCGCGTGTGTGTGCGACGCGAGTGTGCGGCGCGTGCGTGCGAAAGTGTGTGTGCGACGCGAGTGTGCGGCGCGTGCGTGCGAAAGTGTGTGTGTGCGACGCGAGTGTGCGGCGCGTGCGTGCGAAAGTGTGTGTGCGACGCGAGTGTGCGGCGCGTGCGTGCGAAAGTGTGTGTGTGCGACGCGAGTGTGCGGCGCGTGCGTGCGAAAGCGTGTGTGTGCGACGCGAGTGTGCGGCGCGTGCGTGCGAAAGTGTGTGTGTGCGACGCGAGTGTGCGGCGCGTGCGTGCGAAAGCGTGTGTGTGCGACGCGAGTGTGCGGCGCGTGCGTGCGAAAGTGTGTGTGTGCGACGCGAGTGTGCGGCGCGTGCGTGCGAAAGTGTGTGTGCGACGCGAGTGTGCGGCGCGTGCGTGCGAAAGTGTGTGTGTGCGACGCGAGTGTGCGGCGCGTGCGTGCGAAAGCGTGTGTGTGCGACGCGAGTGTGCGGCGCGTGCGTGCGAAAGTGTGTGTGTGCGACGCGAGTGTGCGGCGCGTGCGTGCGAAAGCGTGTGTGTGCGACGCGAGTGTGCGGCGCGTGCGTGCGAAAGTGTGTGTGTGCGACGCGAGTGTGCGGCGCGTGCGTGCGAAAGTGTGTGTGTGCGACGCGAGTGTGCGGCGCGTGCGTGCGAAAGTGTGTGTGTGCGCGTGTGTGCGGCGCGTGTGTGCGGCGCGTGTGTGCGGCGCGTGTGTGCGGCGCGTGTGGGCTGCGCGTGTGTGCGGCGCGTGTGTGCGGCGCGTGTGTGCGGCGCGTGTGTGCGGCGCGTGTGCTGCGCGTGTGTGCGGCGCGTGTGTGCGGCGCGTGTGGGCTGCGCGTGTGTGCGGCGCGTGTGTGCGGCGCGTGTGTGCGGCGCGTGTGTGCGGCGCGTGTGCTGCGCGTGTGTGCGGCGCGTGTGTGCGGCGCGTGTGTGCTGCGCGTGTGTGCGGCGCGTGTGTGCGGCGCGTGTGTGCGACGTACCGCTGAGGTCGGCGGCGGCGGCGGGCGCGCGGCGCAGGCTGGCGTACAGCTGCGCCACCTTGCCGGCCGTGCGGGTCAGCTGCTCCGTCAGCGCCGCGCACAGCTGGGACGACGACGCTGCCGCCGACACAACCACTGAGCTCATTATTTACGATAGTCATAAAGTACCACGCGGATACTCGGCTCTAAACTAGGGGTCCTTGTACTTACAAACGGACGTATTGCGTAATTACTGGTGGTAGAACGTCTTGCGAGTCCGCGCGGGTAGGTACCACCACCCTGCCTATTTCTGCTGCGAAGCAGTAATGCGTTTCGGTTTGAAGAGTGGGGCAGCCGTTGTAACTATACTGAGACCTTAGAACTTATATCTCAAGGTAGGTTCCGATGTTTACGTTATAGATGTCAATGGGCTCCGGTAACCACTTAAACACTAGGCGGTTTGTGAGCTCGTCTACCCATCTATGCAATAAAAAAAGTTTGCTCGATGCAGGAGGTAGGGGCGCACCACTACCACCACCACCACCATCATACTGTACCATCAAGTCAGTTTGACACACATGACCGATCCAGTCTCCAGGTCCAGCCCGCGTGGGGACCACACTGCACCACAACACCAACCCATTCTTTATTGGAGGCATCGTCAAACGTTACCTCAACTTCAGATGAAACTTGATTAGATTTCGAGATGTTAATTGCTTTGCATCAGCCATTTCTCCGTACTCACTCAGCAGGGTGTGGTTGTTGATGCCTATGAGCAACTGCACTTATCGATAGATTCGTCAGCCCTACTAAGACAAAGCGATGTCTCCTGGGGGCGCGCGGTACTCACGGCTGGTGTCGGCGGGGGGGTCGTGCTTGTGGCGGGGGCGGGGGGCGGCGGCCAGCCGGGCCGTCACCTCGCGCGCCTTCGCCGACAGGTCGCGCTCGCTGCCGCTGCGCCCTGTGCGCGACACCACTCAGTAACCAAGCGGACACAACGACACAACGAACTGTCTATGGTCTATCGCATTCAACGGTAGGCAGCGGCTTGACTCCGCCCCTGGCGTTGCTGAAGTCCATGGGCGACGGTAACCATCGCCCACTTACCATCAGGTGGTTCGTATGCCCGTCTGCCTTCAAGGGCAATTAAAAAAATACTGACTACCGACCCGGAGCCCAAATACCTTGGGACATGAGTTCTGAACATCGGCTTTAGGCCTATGCCGCACTACGGCTTTTCCCGGGAACGGTTAACCGCTATAACCGCGAAACCGTTTAAGACGCACACACTACAATTATTAATCGGGAATTCGACTGCGATTTTCACAGATGGATTTCAAAGATGGAATGATAAATTTCACAGATGGATGTTCAGTTACTATCGGATGTCAGTAGCCAGTTTCATAGATACAAAATTGCGCAAATGTATTTGACATTTCAAAAACCCGCCCGCGGTTACGCACAGTGCGTGTACGCCCAACTAGTTATATTGATTACAAATTTTGTTGCGGTTTTTTTCCGTGATAATTTTGTAACGGTTTTAAAATCAGTCGCGGGAAAGAACCGCAAGTGCGGCCGCTTGTATTCGTTTTCGACGCTGCGGTTTAATCGTAGTGCGGTTTAGGCCTTAGGGTACAACGGCTGTGACTGCATCGTGGCAGAAATAGGCAGGACCGCGTTACTCACCCGGGCGGGACCAATAAACGCCCTACCACCAGTGGTTACGCAATTTACGCAAATTATCGCCACCTCCAGCTCCGTGAAAACAATTCCTTTACTGACCGAAACATTTCAAAGGCAGGGCATTCGAAGTATCGTTTTAGTGACGCTGAATATTTAATGTACTTTGTGCAAGTCGCGTTCTGTACGCTTTACATTGCGCGCTCACGGAACAACGGTCCTTGAAAAACCATTCGCAAGTTACATTCGCACTCTGTGTGGTACTGACCGATCCTCCTCTGGGCATCCACGGAGCCGGACCTGGGCCTCGGCGCCGAGGGTTTCTCGTCTCCCCTCCTCTCGTCCGCTTCAGAACTGGACTCCTCTTGCCCTCCCGTGGCGAGACTCACTGTTCCCGCATGCAAGTTAGTACGTGTTTAATTTTGTGCTGTTTTAACTATGGTGCGTCAGGGTTTTTATGGTGGCAGTAGGGGGACTCAGCTGAATTTGCTGTCGGTGTCGACGAAAGAACCTTAAGTTCAAGGTCATACGGTCGAAAATGAATTACGCTTTACATTGCGCAGTCGTAGATACCATCTTGTATAAGAGACAATTTGTAAAAGTGTTCGTCTTTTGAAACAGCAAATTGTTGTTGGAAGACTCACCGAAATAGCGCTAGTGTAAAAAGTGGAAATGATATCGAAAGGTAAAAGACTATTAAGTTTAAGCGACATTTTTGAATTTTTGCAACTACATAGGAGAGTCATTTAAAGTTTAAATTTTGGAAAAACATATCATAACAAAAAATCTTCTTCATCTATTGTTCAGCAGTGTAATTTAATATTCACATGAGCAATTGACAAGCATTGACTTGATTTGTTCAAAAGTAATAATTATAGGCCACATAAGGCTATCCTAAAAAGTATACTTATAATATAAAGATATACTGAAAACGCGGAAAACTTAGGAACCTACATATTGTTACATCGATAAGAGTAACGCCATCTGTCATCATAATAACTAGTAATATCGAGAACGCTCGAGAAACGTAACGCCATCTATTATCAAATAACGGAAACACTTATCAAAACGACTAGTACTACCGGGAAAGTTCTCGATAATTGTAGACTTGTCGTGTCGATTATAAAAGCGTTACAGAGATAACATGAAGGCAGAGTAATCGGTTCTACTCGAAGCGAAACGGCAAACGGAACTTTTAGGATAAATCTTCAGACTGGGCTAGCGAGTGATCCTGTGGAGTTTGGTGGCCATTGATCAGATCCAAGATTTGCCAGAAAATTGTGCCGAATGTGACTAGTTGAAATTAAGTATTAATAATACTGGTTGTGTCACTACAGGAATTCTCGTACTATTCGAAGCGGCATGGTGTTTTTATTTCATCTTAATTCTTAACTACCGTGCCTATTTTAGCGTAATTAGAAGCTTCCATCATTATCAAATCAAGCTATAACAGTTATTTTTGTAAAAAAAACCGACATGTTTTTGCAGACACTACTAAAGAACCAAATTAAAATGGTCTCTGAACTTACCGGCGCTGTAGGCGTTCGACAGGCCACGTCTCCTGGCCGTGTTGGCTGCCGCCTTATTCATGGAACTAATCGTTGGTCGCATCAATCCTTGAGCACGGCTCGACTGTGGTCTGGACGGCTGAGGATCCGATTCTGAGTCACTCTAGAATTATTGAAGAAGACATTTATTTATTTATTGCTTAGATGGGTGGATGAGCTCACAGCCCACCTGATGTTAAGTGGTTACTGGAGCCCATAGACATCTACAACGTAAATGCGCCACCCACCTTGAGATATAAGTTCTAAAGTCTTAGTATAGTTTCACGGCTGCCCCGCCCTTCAAACCGAAACGCATTACTGCTACACTGCAGAAATAGGCAGGTAGTGGTGGTACCTACCCGCGCGGACTCACAAGAGGTCCTACCACCAGTAATTACGCAAATTATAATTTTGCGGGTTTCATTTTTATTACACGATGCTATTCCTTCACCGTGGAAATCAATCGTGAACATTTGTTGAGTACGTATTTCATTAGAAAAATTGGTACCCGCCTGAGATTCGAACACCGGTGCATCGCTCAATACGAATACATCGGACGTCTTATCCTTTAGGCCACGACGACTTCATTTATGAATGTTTTTGAAGACCACGCAATGGAACACAATTTTAAATCAATCGACGCGCGAGTTCAGGTTATCATTAAGGTTATCATTTAGCATCGCACGTGTCCTCAAACATCTAATTCTAGTCGCTAATCGATCCGGACTCCCACCTGGTTCAGTACTCCGACACTGGAACTCCTCGTCATGTTCGATTTGTTGCTGTACCTCGGTGGGGGGCGGACGAAGCTGGACTTGCTTTGACTGCTAGGCTGCTGAGCGACCGGCTTAGTCTGACCTGAAGTTCGAACACGATTAAAGCTTCGTCCAGTATAAAGCACTCCAATGTTGTTTTAAGACCTCCATATATACACAGTCTTCGAAAGAAATCAAAAAAGGTGGTCATCATCAATGTGGTGTCATCAAAATATGCATTATTGAGGATAAATCAAAAACTATGGGTCAAATTTTAATGAAATTTAAATGGGACGTGAGAAGCGTCTCTCAAATAAAAGAGGAGTCATTAGAATCAATCCAAACAAAATGACTGTCGAATTTAGAACAGGGTTAACCTTTGAGGCGTTAAAATGTAGTAAACACAGTGAAATGTCGATAGAGAAAACTTTTTTTATGAAATGTTTGTAAACAACAAAATTGGTTGGGTTTATAAATGAGAACATATCGCTATCTCTCTCGCACGCCATAATCTAAATGGGATGACCTCATTAACAGGAGAACAGTTCGTTTTTTTTAAATACCGATTTTTAATTTTTAATTTTTATGGTTAAGGTACTTTTAACTTTATGAAAAGGCTTCTACGTTGCATTTGAGTGACATCCTTACATGTTTTTATCAATATTATTATTTATTTATTTGGGACACCAACAATACAATACAAACATACAATATTTAAAAACATAGCTTAAAACAATAAGCAAACATATTTCCACCATCAACATCACATATAAGTAGAAAGCGAACAAAGGAAGAAAAAAGAAGATAAATTTAGAAATTTAAGTTTACTTAAAAAAACAAAAGCAACACAATACGCACATATTATTATGTACATCAACTTACACTATAAAACTAAGTAATACTCATTGGACTAAATCGCCTTATAAATATTCCTTTCTATATGCTACAAGTGACAAGCAAAAGATGTCAGCATTAGAGAACTTAGCATCATACAACCTACAAGATCTACAGACAAGAGTTAGAAGCATATTTCGTTCGGGCCGTGGACTACATTCAAATGAAATTTAATATAGTTAATAACAATCACTTTTCAACCCACTGCCACTCGTGACATTTTTGATGCTGTCATAATATAACCTAAGGTAGATACCCCCTAAGGTAGACTGTCAGAGAATGCCTATGGCATTAAGTCCGCCTTTATACTGTCTAGTATATAAAGTTATAAATAAATAAATATAACAGATAAGAAACTAGAGAGAGTAGAAGTAAGAAAGTATTCAAAAGTGCCCGCTGAAAGAGACCCGAAAAGTTTTCAGTTTAAACTAGAATATCACCACCCAGCTCCTTCTCTGGGTGTCGTACGAGACGACTAAGGGATTGATTGGAGAAGGAGCAGCAGTTCTTTCTGAGCAGATGGCGCCACGATAGCAAGAGGAAGGATTTTAACAACAGCACAATAAACTACCTCCACACTTTACTCTGTTTAAAACTCCTATATTTATAATCGAGGGGTGAAAGGTTATTTGATTCAAGCGACATTTCGCTTATATAAGCGACATTTATCATTGTAATTAATGGTGCGTTTTATTTGGTATTATCAACAAATCGATGTTTTTAATTGAACTTCAATTAAGTTTACCCCGTTCAAATTTCAAATAGCTGAAGAAGTTTTCGTTATGATATTTTTTCCAAAATTTAAACTTTTAATGGCTCTCCTGTAAAGTTGCAAATGTGGCTTAAAAACTAAATAACCTTTCACCCCTCGATATCATTTCCATTTCCTACACTAGTGCTATTTCTGTGAATCCTCCAGCAACGACTTGCTTTCTACAGACGGACACTTTTTCAAACCGTCCCCTATACAAAATGGCACTCCTTACTTCTACCCTCCATATAGGAAATTAAAAGCAAAACATTAATTAACAATAATTTAGCATTAATAACATGGAAAGCTAGCTTTTTTACAAGAAGAAAGCGTGCATTGCATTCTATGTTTTTTATTCAAAGCAATAGATATCTTAAGGAAATAATAGGCAATTTTTATTCATGTGATCTGAAAGAAGGGCAGACCCTTAGCTCGACTAAACACGAAAAAATTGTGCAGTTTGTATTAATGTGCAATATAAATGATCGTTTAGATTTAGAGCGCCTTTCAATCTTATTGTGTCATTGCAGGTCTAAAGGCCACATTACACCACCCCATCTCATCCAATGTCGTAACGTGATTAAGAGATTCACCGGAGATTTGGCAACACTATTCCGCCGACCGTATTTCAATGAATAGCTCACACGAGTAGGTACTGGGATCCTGTCTGTTTTTGCCGTGAAATAGTGAGGCGTTTCCGTTTGAAAAGTGGAACAGTTTTAATCGACATTCACGCGTGACGTACCTTGAGATCTTTGATGACAAGTCAATCAATTCAAGTCGAACGACCGTAGTTTTTTTTTCTACCAATGCTGATAGCCTTGAGAGGCTATTGCAGCTTAACCTTAACTAATAGGTGAACTCACGGAGCTTAAACCTGACTACGTTACTAACATGAACCCTAGCAAGAGCCGTGCTTCGTAGGATCTACCACCGCATCGGAAACGCGACCCTCTGAGAAGATCCGACGAGAAACTCAGTGTGCTGTGTCTGTGGGTTAATTTACTCGTCGAGCCTTCGTCACAGGCGACGGGTTTGACGAGAACGATGACCGGGGACCGTGGGCTAGCTCATCCATGTATAGCCTTCAGCTATTACTGTTAGAATAATTAGCATCCTCTTTCGGATTTGTTTTCTTGCGTCACTATCCTTGCTTAGTTGGTTATCGGTTACAATAATCAGCATTCCCATTCAAATTTATTTTTGCTTTGATCTTCACTCTTGTACTGGTTATCGGAGCCCACAGTCAGCACCATGTGGACCTCTTCACACACATTCTACGATGCGGTATGGGCAAAATATTATCAAACTATAACTTCTAGAGAGGGAGAGAGGCCGTCCCAGAACAACTTGGCGTCGCTCGGTAGAGCAGGTTTTTTTTCCAGCCTAAACTGAGAACCTTAAGAGGCTATTTCAGCGTAACCTTAACTAGAAGGTGAGCTCACGGGGCTCCTGACGATGTTGCTAACACGAACCCTAGCAAGAGCCGTGCTTCGCAGAATCTACCACCGGATCGGAAGCGCGACCCACTGAGAAGATCCGGCGAAAAACTCAGTGGGCTGTGTCTGTGGGTTAATTTACTCGTCGAGCCCTTCGTCGCAAGCGACGCGTTCGACGAGAACGCTGACCGGTGGAGCAGGAGCTGGGCGTCTTGGGCATGACGTGAGAGGAGCTAGAACAGACTGCCCAAGACCGATGTAATTGGAAGGATTTGATTAGAGCCCTACCCCCAGCGGAGGGTAATAGGAAAGAAAGAAGATGAATGACTTTTAGAACATGTGAATGAGAACTATTATTTTTTATCTAATCATTCGCTGGTAACCTATTCAGCTACGCGGGGGTAGGTCAGCTCATGGGCTCAACCCGAGAGAATTTGCTAACATTAACTCTAGCAAGAGCAGTGCTTTGCTGAATCTACCACCGGATCGCGACCCTCTGAGAAGATCCAGCGGGTAACTCAGTAGACTGTCTCTATGGGCTCTTTTTACCTTTAACATACCATAGTGGATGGTATGGACATGTGATTAGAGGAAATGAAATTGATGTTAGTAAGAGAGTGTTAACTATGAATGTGGAGGATATAAAGGAAGAGATCCTAAGAAAGACCTAAGAAGTAATGGATAGATTGCATGAAAGACGATATGTGTAAGAGGGGAGTGAGCGAAGAAATGGTATATGATAGAGAAGTATTAAAGGAGACATGTTGCGCCGACCCCAGGTGACTGGGAAAAGGGCAGGAGAATGATGATGATGATGATGATGATGATGATGATGATGATGATGATGATGATGATACCATAGTGGATGAGCACCCAACCAATCGTGTACTTCTGCGCGACACGGCGACCGCCCAATTCAACTACATTCGAAGGACGAATTAGCTAAATAGATTACTAGCATTTGTTACATTGAAACCCATAGAAAAATTCCGCCACCTTTATACATTTTCGTACCGCCACCGAACCCACCTTGCGGCGTCCTGGGAGCCGGCATCGGCTTGGCGGCGAGGTCCGACAGAGATATCGCCCTCCTCATGCCGGTTCCCTCCTCCTCGCGGTCCGATGCCGACAAATAGTTGCGACCAGCTGTCGTAACATTAGCGTTTAGTCGTGCATTAATAACCCTTTTAGTGCTGAGCTTAATTTCACGCATTTTCCATTAATTTCTAAAGAAAATTTTTTGGAAAAAAGTACCTAATATAATTTTTATTTATTTAGCTTTAGCTTAGATGGGCGAACGAGCTCATAGCCCACCTAATGTTAAGTGATTACTGGAGCCCATAGACATCTACAACGTAAATGCCACCACCCATCTTGAGATATGAGTTCTAAGGTCTCAGTATATTTACAACGGCTGCCCCACCCTTCAAACCGAAACGCATAACTGCTTCACGGCAAAAATTGGCAGAGTGGTGGTAGCTACCCGTGCGGACCCACAAGAGCTCCTACCATCAGTAATATAAAAACTAAATTCGCAACAAAATAATGTTTAAATGGTCATTTATAAATATTATTATTAACTTATTAAAAACGTTAATGTCGCTAAGACACGTCCGTACAGGTCGATACTTAATAACTATAATCAAACTGCGCAATAGTCGGTATTCCGACTCTACGTACTTTATACACATTAATAGAGAATCGGTCTATCGACGTTTCGCGCTAAAAGGCTTAAAAAAAGTCAATGAAGATAGCGAGTGGTAATGGAAGTCAGCAATCCTGGGAGCACAGCGTAGTCGCTGCCTCTCACACTAATTTAAGAGAATCTATATTTCGATACATTTGATAATCGATATCGCGTGATTTCTATAGCCCTTTTAGCTTGAATACGAGGGCCAAGTGTTTTCTGATTTAATCAAACTTTCAACAAATATTTAAAAAGATCGGTTACACCTCTAATAATTCTATTATGTTGCACGCATGCTTAGTGCGAGTTTTTTAACGTTCTCGATCGCGTAAAAGTTCACTCAAATTTGTATTGAGCGGGAACAGCGCCTAGCGGCAAACGAAGGGAAGCTGTTCCAACTCCATAAAAATTAGAAAAAACTCAAACTAAGCACACCGAAACTATTTTTTCTTAGTTTTATTCGTTCGCGCGTGTGTGTGTGTGTGTGTGACTGGTATACCATATAATAAAATAATTTGTCGGATGCTCTTCAAAAAAAATTCTTATTGCAAATTTACGATTAATACTTATAGATTTTTACATAGTCAATAACAGATTACCTTTGATTCGGGTTGTTAATTCTCAGGTCTTTAAAATATATGGACACATTTTAACATAATTAAATTAATTTTGACATAATTAGGTAGCCAAGTCTCGGTAATAATTTGTTAATTATTTTTCACTTCCCATTTTTTTAAACAAAATCGTTTTGAAATGCCGTTTCTATATATTTTCGGTTCTATGTCGATAAATATTGCTCTCAAACAACATTGCATAGGCATGCGATTCTAAGTTAAATCATGCATTATTTTTTATTGAACAACGCTAAGATAATTCAAAACGCATGCTGGATAAAAATACAAATGTTTACAAAAAGCTTTCTGTGACGAATCATGAAGAGGCAGTGAGCTATTAATGAAAAGTTAAAATGCATCATTCACAGATTAATTTTGGGTCAAAAAACATAACAATGAAAGATGACATTTATCGAAAATTGCTTTAAAAGAATTCAATGTACTGTAGCTCCAAATTTTTGCTATGCATTACGCAATACAACAGAAAGTTAATACCTAATTTTCGAACGGAGACATTGACAAAGGCTATGAAAGAAAACCTAAAAGCATATTTAGCACTCCTAACGATTCATCACAGCTTCAAGAAAACCAAGAATCGCAAATAAAATGATTCACAACATTAATAGTAAGTTATGAACATGCACTCCGACCTGGCATAGTTGTGAATTTCGCAGGCATAACCGGTGTGGAAACTTTTTTAAAGAGAACTGAATTCCTTACGCCACACCCCGAATTCAAAAAGGGCCTCATTGGTAAAGCCCTGGTCTCTAAACAGAGTCGAGGAGTGGGCGCTCGCAAGATTCTCCGCAGCGGCATTTTAGGTCTATTGAAACCATAGAAAGACAGTCTTTTTGGGGAGTTGGTGCAGCTCGAGCTTGTCGTGGATGATTCATAGTTTTCGCTGTCTATATGAACGTCAGTTTTCGGTATTATCGTTTCGTTGTAAACCCGTTGCTTCAAGGATTTCGGAGCATCTGTTTGTACTGTGTTGTTTAACGGTTGTTCGTAAGGGAAGTTCATCGAATCGTTGTCTTTACCGGAGTCAACGCCTTCCGCGGTAACCAAGCTTATGTGGTCCGTATCCAAAATATCGGGCAAGCTCAGATTACGTTTAATTTCCTTGTTCTCGCTGTTCTCTGTATCCGTGTCCGCTTCTTCTAGCGTCAACGAAGCGAAATTAGCTGTTTGTTTTGTAGCTAGCTTCTCGAATTTTCTGGATAACACTTTAACGACACCTGTACCGTCGTTTATGTTAGCTTTCAATGGTCTCATGCGCCATTCTTTCAAT
Organism: Bombyx mandarina; assembly: GCF_030267445.1. Taxonomy (NCBI): domain Eukaryota; kingdom Metazoa; phylum Arthropoda; class Insecta; order Lepidoptera; family Bombycidae; genus Bombyx; species Bombyx mandarina. The sequence goes on along the minus strand of NC_143229.1, from coordinate 19,265,631 downwards.
ATTTTCTCCTGCAATATCTTCCGCTCTTCCATTTCAACTAGTTTATTGATTATCTCGAGTTTTCTTTCGATGTACTTGTATTTTTTTATTTCGTCGTCTGGCGGCGCTATGTTTTCTTTGGTGTCCGCCTGTCGACTATGACACGGCGCTTCGCGATCACTCCTAGCTATTTTCAAATTTATCTGATCCTTTATAGACTTCCCGAAGGAAAGTTTACTGTCTTGCTCCGCGTAATAGTCTAATGAATCTTTGGTGAATTCTTCTAAAACGTCTAGCGAATCCATGCTAACTTCTTTCATTCTTTGCAGGCTGTAAACTTCTAGACTGTCCATCTGAATCTCTGATTTATTCTCATTGACGTCTTTCTCTTTAACAAAAACCTCTATGGTTTTCTCGGGGTTCTCACTCGAGTCTATGTTGTTGTTGGAGTTCTTGTCTTCCTGCCTTTTGTGGGCCATGTAGTTCTTGTTATGAAGGCCGTCTAGTTTAGCTTTGTACTGCGACGATATGGAAGAGCTTAGTCCCTGTTTATCCAGCCCTGCCTTCAATCTGTTATTCATTTTAACTGACGAGGTTCTTTTGATCGGTTTCGGCGGCTTGTGGGGCACGAATTCCATGGTGATTTTACTGTTGTTTTTCTGTCCCGAGCCCCGCTCCAAGCTTTTGGTGGCGTTGTTATTTTTTGAGCCGTTCGCTTTGTCTTTGTTCATTTGGTTCTTTGTCGTTTTGCTCTGTGTATTCTTGCGAATCTGCTCCTCGAACTTCTCCAGATTCTTCTGAACGTGCGAATTGCGTTTCTCCATTAAGCTCTTCAGGGGATTAGGTTTGGAAGCCGGCTCTAAAACCACTTCGAAGCTACAACTCTTCGATTTGATCATAGTATTCTGTTCGCAAGCGGATAAATCGCTTTTGTATTTTTGTTTTTCAGCGAAATTCGGCTGCAGGGATTTCGTTTTATTTGACATATATTCAGACTTGTTCAACCTCGGTATCTCATCGGGCGGCTTCTTTTCTTTCGTGTACTGCTGGACATTACTACCATCGAAATAGTAAGCGATGTTTTTAGCTACCGGCGGTTGTTTACTGCCCGAATCGTACAGACTCTTAGACCTAGTTATCGTCTTGTGCCCTGATATCTCGGCGTCCACATTGAATCCATAAACTTTATTGGTCGGCACGCTAATGTTTCCTATTGGACTCTTTGGGGTTTGGTAATTGGGACTGACTTCCATGTAGTTATTGATCATGTAGCTGCCGAATTGGGGCGCATTATTCGGGCTGCAACCGTAGCTCTTCGAAGCGTGGTCGAATTCGTAACAGCTTTTACTGTTGCGGGGTATGGCTTGGCCCTTCATTGGCCTCTTAGGTCTGGCACCTTCGAACAGCATCTCCAGTGGAGCGCTCTTGGTACAATCAGAGTCGTCAGACAGGACACTTTCAAGCGAATTACAATTCGTCCTTGACAGTTGATTGTCATTGTCCAAATACATTTCGTCCGACAATATAGACTCCTGACTGCAGCTGGATTTCATGTACTTCTTCTGGTTTAAGAAGAAACTGGCGCTGCTGTGTCTGTGTCGATCCAAATACTCATCGTTGACATTTTCGTAGGAACAATTCTGTGAGCCGTCCAGATTGTATCTGCTGTCATATTTGGCTTGCTGGAACGCAACCTCGTTTCCGTATTTGAGGAAGACCTCATTTGAGACACTCGAGCAATTGGAGTTATCGCTCAAAACCGACTCATTGGATCTAGTCACGCAGCGTTTCGTTAAGACGCTCTGGCATCTATAAATGTATTCGGCATTGTTCTCCTCGGCTTCGTCGAGGTTTGACGGCATATTTCTTGGCAAAGTCGAGCTTTTTTGCCCGATATTCGCGGGTTTCGCGGGCACGGCTGGTTTCTCGTAAGCTCCATATATCTCATAATCGGACACGGCCCGTCTGGGTTGATTCTTATTGTGCTTTTTACAGACTTTCTTCGAAAACAATTTGTTCTTGCAGCTCGCGTCTTGGCTCAAGCTGCAGTCTTCCAGCGAATCCGAGGAGAAGTTTCCGTCGTCTCTTTCTCCTCTAGTCGGTTTCAAATCCAGATCACTCCTATCGCCGGGAGTGAACTCATCTAGATCTCCGTATTTTTCCGTAATTTCTGCTATCATTTTCTCTGTGTTGGTTTTAATTGTATCAACGACACTCTTCCCGCTGTTAACTTCCATGCCGATAAAGAAGCTTAAAGAATTCCTCTTTTTCGGATCTAGAGAGTTCGTCTCGTGATTTTTTCCTTCGCATTTGGCGTTTTGGGCGACTTTATCAGCCCATTTGCACTCCTCCGAGACTGGCGAGACCGGACAAGACTTATAGTTCTTGAAGATGCTCCTGGCGTTTGGCTTTAGTGACTTCTGCGCAGGTTTCTCCTCCGGTTTCGTTAGGTTCAGGTGGAAATTCCTAGGCGGAACCTTAGGCGGTTCTTTATCCGGGAAGAGTCGGTTGAAAACCCTCGATTGAACCGGTTTCGTGTCCACCGTGAACGCTGAAGGCTTCTGTTGGGTTTGCTCTTTGAAAACCGGTTTCGAATAGGGGATGAAGTTCAAATGTCTTTTATCGCTCGATATCGGGTGGATGTTCGAATGTGGTGGTACATATGGGGGAGTTTCGTTATAGTCCGGGAGTCTGTGGTTCAGATTCGCTGGTATGGCGTAAGGATTCTTATTTCTGTAATACTGAATAGGATTCTGACAAGGATTAAGGCTGTCAAAGTAATTCGAGTTTAAACTATCGAAAGTTTCCTCCGGGAATGCATTGGCGAGTCCTGGTTAGCGTTTTAAGGGGAAATCGATTTTGAAATTAGTTACTTTTGTTAGTACATAAATTTCACGCGTTAATGTTGTTATTTGACATTGTATATGTCACGATTTGAACTAATAAACAAATAATACGGGCTGATAGAACATTTCCAAGTGAACACAATCGTTTCAATTATTATAAAGATTAAGATATAGCTTGTAAAATTGGCCCAAAACAAGTTTCCTATAATAAAATATTGTACTATACATTAGTGTCATACCGTAAAATTACCCTTAGCTTAGGCTGATATCACACGAACGCTCTCATAGTTTAAGTTAAAAAGATTTTAAATCAAACATCAGGAGTATAAACTTGAGAAAATATCATCAAAAAAATATCCTTTTAAAAATCACAGGACATTTATTGTCGCATATTTATTCGATATTGGCATATCGCAACGCGCCATTTACACTGCGATCTATCGAATTATTTCTAATCAGTTATGAAACGTTACTGACTCGGTGGAGCAGCGGTTAGCGCATCTGACTGACGCGCTGAGGGTCGCGGGTTCGATTCCCGCAACGGGAAAACATTTTGACCAATTTTATTTGTTCTATGCCTGGGTGTTTTTTTATCTACACATGTATATATTTTATATTTATGGTTTGCATCGCCTCGCATTTAATACTCCTCTTAAATTAATCATTTTAATTTTTTTCAAACACGTGACAAGAGAATATATGTACTAATCGTTTACCGTAAGGTCGAGTGTTGCTCGGCACGGCCATGGACATGGGTCGCGACCTGCGCGCGTTGTCCTTCTCGGGGATGTAGGAGAGGTCCGTCGTAGACTGGCTGGACTTCAGGTTCGATCTGAACGCGACCTGCGGGGGGAGGGGGGAGCTCAGTCAGTGTACTAGTCGACGTAAGGCAACATACATTTATCGAATACTTTGAAAGTTTTGAGGGTAGCTGCTTCTCTACGGTTTTGCTGACGATAAAGACAAACCAACGAGTCGTATTCACTGAAATAATAAAAAGGACTCACATTCTCCAGCTGCCTCCTGGTCTCCAGTATCCTTCTGTTGAGTTCCTCTCGTTTCCTCGCAGCCTCCGGGTCCAGGAGCTTGTTGCGGGACACCGCGGGCGCGCGGTGCTGCGACGACAGTGAGTTGTGTCCTGACACACACAAGGGACACCCTTATTCACTGATAACGGTTGCTCTCGCTCAAGGTTTTTTTTATTGCTTAGATGGGTGGACGAGCTCACGGCCCACCTGGTGTTAAGTGGTTAGCGGAGCCCATAAACATCTACAACGTAAATGCCGCCACCCACCTTGAGATATGAGTTCTAAGGTCTCAGTACAACGGCTTCACGGCAGAAATAGGCAGGGTGGTGGTACCTACCCGCGCGGACTCACAAGAGGTCCTACCACCAGTAAATCAATCCAAAGGGCACGGTCGATCTACCGCTTAGAGTTGGTTTCAAGTTGTTTAGGCCGTGAAGGGGAGAGGGTCGGTGGGGGGTGGCACGGACCTGCGCCGGGGGCGGCGTCGGTCCCCCCCAGGCTGTCGAAGGCGGCGCGCACGTAGGTCTCGCGCAGGGCGGCGCGGGGCAGCGACTCGCAGGACGCCGACAGAGGGTTCCGGTCCGCGTTGTCGCCGGACGGGGTGGACACCTGCCGGACACAATCATTTTTTTTAAAGGATTTTATGATCTGGTAACTAAGACCTTTGGGTCATGTCTTATTTTAAATTATATTCTTATTTTATGAAAAATGATAGCATGAAGTGCAATAAAATGAAATTAAGATGATTAACACAGCACTTTATTACGAAGCCACTTCAGTTACATACAGTATGTAATTATTATTGTTGTTATAGACTAATATATGATTTATGGTTATGCCGGAATATATACGAAAAGTTTGACATCAAGCGACGTCACATATAGTAACGTTCAGACAGGTTTTGTTAGATGCGCACGGCAAATGACTTTGTGGCTCCGCCTAGAAAATTCGCCCCCATCTCACCCCGGGGGGTCGGGTGGGACGACTGAGGGTGCCACCGGAGTATGGGCAGCAAAGTTCCCTGAGTATTGCACCAGAGTTGCCCTAAGCACGTCATTACGGATCCTCCCGATCCACTAACGGTGCTTTTTTTTAGGTACCACAAACACCGGTCACCATCCTTGTCGAACTCGTTACCCAAAGGGCTCGACGAGTAAATTAACCCACAGATACAGTCCACTGAGTTTCTCGCCGGATCTCCTCAGTGGGTGGGTTTTCCGATCCGGTGGTAGTTGCTGCGAAGCACTACTCTTGCTAGGGCCAGTGTTAGCAACACTCCCAGTTTGAGCCCCGTGAGCTCACTTACACGCCAAGGAGAAGCTGAAATAGCCTTCCAAGGCTATCAGAATAGGTGGCAAAAAAAGCACCAGATCATTGTAAGCTCACACGGGTTACGTATCGTTACTCTATCTAGATCTGGCGTCTTCAAGTTAGTGAGGACTTTTTGGCGGGAACGCGAGGAGTGAACTTGTGTGATTTGTTTTATTTTGTCTTTTTAGTGTTTCTTCAGATTTAAATATGAAATTCATATCTGTGAAAGTGCACAAATGTGGGAAAATGAAATAAAGCCGCTGGACGTAACTTCTCGGGATCCACCACCATTTTACTAAGATTATATTTCATCCCATATCATATCTCATTTCATTTCATTTCATGTTATGTTTGATATTAACCAACTTCATTTCATTCATAATATCATTTTTCATATAAAAAAGTTTTCATTAAAATTAAAATAAGACTTGACCTAAAGGTCTTAGTTACTAGGTCACAAAATCCCGGTTCATTAATGTCTCAAATTAATCATCTTCATTTCAATTCACTCCATATTATCATTTTTCATAAAAATAAGAATATAAATTAAAATAAGACATGACTTAAAGGTCTCAGTTACCAAGGCATAAATTCCCTTAAAAAAAAACAAGTTAATAAAAAGTACATTGAAGTGAATAAAACTTGTCGCTTAAAATCATTATTACCTCGTCATCGTCGGAGTCGTGACCGGAGCCGCTGAGCGAGGTGGTGGTGGGTGGTATCTCCAGCCGGGGGGAGTCGGTTTTCCAGCGCTTCGAGCGACGAATCGACTGCCTCAACTCTTCGGCGTCCATGGCGTTCACCATGAACTCGCTGCAACCGACAGTAGTGTGGCCTTTAATATTTATCCTCCACTGGTCACCGGATATCCGACCGGACCAAGGTCTATATGGGACCCATGTCGACTCATCTATATTAATATATAAATCTACAGTGGTTTTTACGGATGTTCCGTTATAACTACTAGACCATGCATCCGATTGGCTTGAAACTTGGTATCCATGTAGGAAATACATGCACTTAATGGATAGGTTAATATTTTTATAAGTGTTGAACTCCCTAATAATAATGACAATACACAATAATGTTAATTTTAAATGCCCAGCGAAGCGGACGAGTACAGCTAGTATGTGTATATAGCTATATACTGGGTGTTAGGAGACCACTTCCGAAAACTAAGACAGACGATAGTACTAATGACACCTTTGATGATGGAGTTATTTAGACAAAATGTTGTAAATAAGTATTTGTGCGATCGCGCGGAATCAGCGCCGCGCCCGGGCGTTCGTTGACCCGAGCATCAGCTGTTTTTGATTTTGTGTTTCATTGCGGGTTTTTTTTTTAGTAAAGTTATGTATCTTTTATGAAACTATCGTTTCATTTAGCTGTACTAACATGATGGAGCGTAAATAATGTTAATAAAATGTTTTAAAAATATATATTTTTTTTTATTTTAGGATCGATTTTTTTCCCGCCCCATCGTCAAGGGTGTCATTAGTACTATCGTCTGTCTTCGTTTTGGGAAGCGGTTTCCTAACACACAATATACATACACCGTCGGCTGTATTTTTTTTTTATTGCTTAGATAGGTAGACGAGCTCACAGCCCACCTGGTGTAAAGTGGTTACTGGGGCCCATAGACATCTACAATGTAAATGTCGCCACCCACCTTGAGATATAAGTTCTAAGGTCTCAGTGTAGTTACAACGGCTGCCCCACCCCTTAAGCCGAAACACATTACTGCTTCACGGCAGAAATAGGCAGGGTGGTGGTACCTACCCGTGCGGACTCAAAAGCGGTCCTACCACCAATAATTACGCAAATTATAATTTTAGGGGTTTGAAATTACACGATGTTATTCCTTCAGCGTGGAAGTCAATCGTGAACATTTGTTAAGTTGTATTTCATTAGTAAAATTGGTACCCGCCTGCGGGATTCGAACACCGGTGCATCGCTACATACGAATGCACCGGACGTCTTATCATTTAGGCCACGAAGACTTCCATCAACACTGCCCCTTCATCGTATCTGTGGAAGTCAGGCGGGACGTGCGCTCGTCTCTACAAAAGATCGCCTCTCGACTCACCCCGGGGTGTCGTCGTCGTTATTGCCGGGGTAGTAAGTAGGCCGGGACGCCCTCTCCGAAGACGAGGTCCTCTCGCCGTCCGAGATGTCCTCCACGTCACCGTCGTGCTCCGTCGACTCTTGATCCTGGAACACGTAAGGTCGTTTGAGGTTAATTTAAAAGAGACGAAAGTACTTTTCTAACTAAGCCTTTTCGCACTAAAATTAAAACTACATATTTTTTTTATTTTAAAAATTTTAATTTGTAAGCTTATAGAATACACGTTTAAAAATTGATCAAAGTATTAAACTCGTTTTCTTAATTTTTTTAGTTAAGCAATCATTCATCGCCGTGATTGAACAACAAACAAACAAACACACAATCACGTTTATAACATCCATATAAGTAAGTAGAAACAAAATGTATGGATCAATGACAGATATAGAGCATGACTGAGTGAGAGAGATAGGCAATACCATCTTTACCATAAGGGCACACGGGGCCCGTGCCCAGGGCCCCCATTCTCAGGGGGCCCCGAAATACTGAAAATTTATCTCACACGCTTATTCTCAAAACATTTTTGTCGGGCACATTACACTTTTTTCACAAATCAGTAATCAGAAGGTATTTACAAGGCATATACTATGCCTATAATAGAAGATTTTGCTCAACAGAAATCCCGAAAGAAACCGTTATCGAAATCGTAACCAAAAAACCAGCAGCATTCTGACTTGCCTGACTGCTCTGACTGAAATGACATATTATATTATACTGTATTTGATTACCTATAATAAATGGTCATCATGGCTCAGTAATTTTTTTTAATTGTAATTCGCTCTTTTTACTTTCCAAAAGGGCCTCAAATTCTTGTGTGCCCAAGGGCCCCATCCTAGTTTAAGACGCCCCTGGAGATAGGATATAAATGCATTTCATTGTATTCAATAATTTCGGAGTATTTTGTATCATTATTAGATTATAGTTATTTAAAATACTGTGGAGGAAATAAAAAAATAGGTTAATAGCAAAAAAATTAACAAAAAATAAAAAAAAACCTCGTATTTAAAACTGCCAAGGGAAGAGTCGTCCGTGTGATGCCTCACACGACCATCCTGTGCACTGGTCTTCGAAATGTTAATCGTAACCTAATTGAAAATAAATAAATATCTAAGTATAATAAAACAAACAAAAAAACAGCAAAAAAATGACACAAAAAATACAAACATGACTATAAAAAATTACTAACACAAAAGAAAATAAGTAATTATATATATATAAATAAATTGCTGTTCGTTAGTCTCGCTAAAACTCGAAAACGGCTCGACCGATTTGGCCAATTTTGATCTTGAATTATTTGTGTAAGTCCAGAGAAGGTTTAAAAGGTAGGTAAATATGAAAATGCTCGGATTTAAATATTAAATTAAATAAAAATAACAATTTTGTTTTCTCTTTGATGTGTCCCCCGTCGGACGGATTCCTTTTGTTTGTTTTAAGTTTATTTTATACAAAAGCTTAGTCCTTTTATTTATCGATTGAGGCACTACGAAGTCTGCCGGGTCAGCTAGTAAGTAATATTAATTTGTCACCACAATAATTAAAATAAAATAAAAAGGGAATCTATATATAATAGCATTAATTTTCTATACACAAGCAGATTCGAAGCGATTCCCGAATATACGTAATAATCCCACAACAGTTTGATAATCGAAAGAAACGAATCTAAAAAATGCTTATAGAATTGTAAATATTTACATTATGTTTGTACATTTGAAATATCATTATTAATCAGAAGATTAAATTAGAAATTAATTTTTACTGTACAAAGGGAACGAAGCCTTTGAAAAAATGTTATTTTATACATTAAATATGATTATGGTTTCCCATAAACTTTTAATTAAGTTTGAAAGCGTTTTAATGTTTTGAAAGCCGTCGTGGCCTAAAAGATAAGACGGCCGGTGGGTTCGTATCGCGTGACTATGCCGGGGTTCAAATCCCGCAGATGGTTACCTATTTTTGTAATAAAATACACTTATTAAATGTTCACGAACGACTTCCGCATAAATTCAAACCAGCAAAAAGTCTAGTTTAGTTTAGTTACTAGTAGTAGAAAATCTTGTGAGTCCGTGCGGGCTTGTAGGTACCACCACCCCGCCTATTTCTGCCATGAAGCAGTAATACGTTTCGGTTTGAAGGGTGGTGCAGCCGTTGTAACTATACTGAGACCTTAGAACTCATGTCTCGAGGTGGATGGCGGCATTAACGTTTTTTTTGTTTTTTATTACCCTTGTAGGCAGACAAGCGACGGCCCACCTGATGGTGACTCAATAATACAAGCCGCTGCCCAATGTTTAAAATCATTGTTGATATCATCGACTCATTTTCCAGATCGTTTTTCCAATCAGCAAATCTCTACACCCTCTATATACAAGGGTTAAATTAAAAAAAGCAAAAGCCATGCATTTAAGCCGTCAAATAAACAAAATAACGTTTGTTTGGCACGTGCGTCTTTCTAAATCTCAACACAATTACTTCTGTCTATATCCTTTAAGGTCCGTTCTGATGCTCTGGCAGCCATGGTCAACAAAAACAGTCAATCTACTCCTCTCACATTGACATGATAAGTTGGTCATTCAAACATCAGGAATGCATATTATGTAAGTGATACGAATTTCACCGGGAGATCTAGTAAATTATATTAATATTTCATTGTATAAATTATGCTTTATTATTATTTCATGTAACTTTAGTATCATTGTGAATTTACTGTTATAAACTCAGCTATGACCTATGTCCCAATGATTGATTGTAAATCATATGAATAGAATATCATTTATGAAACTCAATCGACTTTTTTTTTATTCGCTAATATTTCAGTACCATGGAGGAGCATTCAATGGTATCTTCTGATAACCAGTGTGAATGTATTATAGCCAAGCGTAGATCTAAGCACTTTATGGACTAAACATGACCACATAACTCAGCGAACGTGACGAAAATGAACCATGAAATACGTTTTGACAGCTGCAAAACAAGATGGCGACGTGCACGACAAGATGGCCGACATAACAAAGCTGACAACATAACAAACATAGAAAAAAAATAGGCAATCTTCGCAAAATAACCTTTTCGAATCTCGGCGATATACATAGAATATCATGGGTCTTTCTCATTGTTGCATCGAAATCGCGGAAGAGCGCCTCCACGCGCGGCAGCTGCGATAAATTGAGCGACTTCGGGCGCTAGTGCGAAACGACCACAACCATAATGGAAAAGAAAACAAACAAAAAACTGTAAGACGACTCAAATTTTAGGTGTTAACTCGTAAATAGGTTCGGAGAGGTCGAGAGGTAGTTAATATTTTTCGGAATCTCTCCCCAAATAACTCGAGAACAAAATTTGAATCATCCACATGTAAATTATAATTAATAAAATTATAAAAAATAATAATAAGCACATGGTAACAGTTAATAAAGTCTTAAACCAATTGAAATATTTGATGGTGTTGTAAAATATTTAATAAGTACTAATATTTTAAGAGACTATTGAAGACACGAACAGAAAAAACTATAGAAACGCAAAGATATTTATTATTTCACGAGAATGTATGATCCGTGATTCGATATTCAATCTTTATCACATGATGGAGCGTTCCGAACACGTTACATGTAGACATTGATGTCTTTAAAATTGTTTTAAAATTTCGAAACACAATTTTTAGCTTCGTTGTGTTGTCGTTATTATCCGATAGTCCACCTGAGGTAACGGCGTTGGCACCTCGGGCGTTATCGTCATCTTTTTCCCACCTATTCTCTGGTAGCTTAAGGGGCTATACCAGCTTCTGGCAGATGGGTAGGTGTGCTCACGGGCTCAACTTGAGAGAATTTGCTAACACTAGCCCTAGCAAGAGCAGTGCTTCGCTGGATCTACCACCGGATCGGAAACGCAACCCACTGAGAAGATCCGGCGAGAAACTCAGAGGGATGTGTCTATGGGCATCATCATCATCAGCCCTGCACTGCTGGACGTAGGTTTCCCCCCAAGGTTCGCCACAATAATAGACCTTGCGTGCTCCGCATCGTCTTCATCAGACCACGAGTCCCCCTCGCGAGAGACCCACGCTGCATCCTCCAGTACGCGGTCCCTTCTCCAGTACTAAAGTGCCCTGCCCATTTCCACCTCACAGCCCTTCGAGCTATGTCAGTTATCCCTTGGTTCTTCTGCGAATCTCCTCATCCCTGATTCGATCTCGCAGGAAAATCACCGCAATGCATTTAAAATACTTCAAATCTCTAGTTTTCAAATCAGTTTGAATAATTCGCCACTATACTGCAATTGGTTTAAGATAATAAAAAATAAAAAAATTATAAAATCTGTACATATATATAGTATGTATATATATTTACATATAAGACAATTACAATCACCAACCACAACCAGCGTGAGCGACAAGGACAAAAAATAACGTGTTATATACATACAGTTTTACGGATCGGAATATATTTTTTATTCATTGAAAATGCGTAATTTAATTCGTGCGCCGCTAAAATACAATTAGACTAGGACACAACTGAAGACCATATCGAGGGATGAAAGGCTGTTTGGTTCAAGCGACAATTCGCTTAACACGCCACATTTATCTTTGCAATTAAAGGTCCGTTTTATTAGGTATTAGCATCAACAGTTCGATGTTTTTAATTGAGTTACAATTAAGTTAACTCCATTCAAATAAGTGAAGGATTTTTTTATTATGATTTTTTTTTCTAAATTTTAAACTTCATTTAACTTTCCTGTAAAGTTACAAAAATGTCGCTTAAACCAAATAGCATCCGTCGATATAAAAAATCAAAATTAAATTATTTGTAACGCCCTTTAAGGATGATAATATTTAAAAAAATATATTCCACTTAAAACACATATTATTTAAGATAAAAACATTTTTTTTTTAAATAAACATAAATCTACACCACTCACCTGTTTCGATTGGTTCTCTTTTCTCTTCTCAATGAACCTTGTGTCGGTGCCACTGTCGAGGGAGCTGTCCTTGGACCCGTCTGAATCAACACGTTTCTCTGTTAGAGGAATTACAGAAGATAACGTATTGGTCAGCAAACAATGATGATAGTAGATAGAGTGAGGGGGAAGAGAATAGAAGTTGAGGCACAGAGAGGGAGTCGATGTTATGTTGATATTTTAGCTTCTCCATTTTTACTGGCGGTAGGACGTCTCTATTTTTTTTATGATTGCTTAGATGGGTGGACGAGCTCACAGGCCACCTGATTGTTAAGTGGTTTCCGGAGCTCATAGACATTTACGACGTAAATGCGCCACCCACCTTGAGATATAACTTCTAAGGTCTCAAGTATAGTTACAACGGCTGCCTCACCCTGCAAACCGAAACGCATTACAACTTCACGGCAGAAATAGACAGGACGGCGGTACCTACTCGTGCGGACTCACAAGACGTCCTACTACCAGTAAAAATATCTGCCGCGAAGCAGTAATGCGTTCCAGTTTGAAGGGTGGGGGGTTGTATCATAGAACTGAGACTTAGACCGCAAATATCAAAACATACCCAACCTTTACAGATTCTTAAACGACGAAGAATGCTTATACAGATAAATACATTTACTTGGGTAAACAAATAGGGTATAATAGCAAAAATAATGAGTTAGAAGTAGAACGAAGAATACAAAACACTTGGAATAAATACTGGAGTATGAAAAAAATATTTAAAAGCAATATGGCAATAAATTGGTTTTAAATATTGTTACGACGGTAAGAGTAACGCCATCTATCGCCGAATAGTCGAACGAATGTCTAAGGATCTAGTAGCACCTAGAACGCTCGAGAAGTACAACGCCATCTATTGTCAGATAGCGGAAACACACATCGAAGCTACTCGACCTGTGAGGAATATTCTCGATAGTTCTGGGGATGTGGTATCGGCTATAAACGCGTTGTAGGCATGGCACGCAGTCAGTCAATAATGGGAACTACTCGAAGCGAAACAGCGAACGGATCACCTGAAGCGAAGCGGAGGATGCGAATTGAGAGTTTGTAAGTGTTTGTTAAGTGTTTCAAGTGTTCTAAGTGTTGAATATAGTTTTTAGTTGTACTTTGGTGAAACATTTATTTATCCCGAACCCCAGCGCGTAACAGTATTTCAAAGCAATGAACATTTTCTACCGTAATGCAATGCATGTAATGTATTTAATGTATGTAATTTATGTAATGTATGTAATGTATGTAATATATTTAATGTATGTAATATTTGCCTGCGGCACCCACCTGCCGGGTGTATCCTGGTGGCCCACTTGCCCCGCGCGGGGGGCTCCGGCGCCGGGCTCTCGGGGGCCGCCAAGTCGTCCCCTAAGCTCTTCTTGGCCCACGACGGGAGGCGCCCTATGCGGAGACTGAAAATGATTTTTTTTTATTTTATTGCTTGGATTAGTGGACGAGCTCACAGCTCACCTGGTGTTAAGTGGTTACTGAAGCCCATAGACATCTACAACGTAAATGCACCACGCACCTTGAGATATAAGTTCTAAGGTCTCAGTATAGTTACAACGGCTGCCCCACCCTCAAACCGAAACGCATTACTGCTTCATGGCAGACAAAAATTAACAATTAACAATTTTATAACAACTAGTGGTCCCGCAGTAGTCGAAAGTCGACTACAAACAATTGTAATTATAAGTTTGAACATTAATATAGTTCTATTGTCAAAGATTATTTATTCGTCGTGGCCTAAAGGATAAGACGTTCGGTGCATTTGTATGTGGCGATGCAACGATGTTTGAATCCCACCGGCGGATGAAATACGTACTTAAGAAATGGTCACTATTGACTTCCACGGTGAAGTAATAACATCTATACTAATATTTTAAAGCTGAAGAATTTATTTGTTTGAACGCGCTAATCTCAAGAACCGAGATCCGATTTGAAAAATTCCTTCAGTGTTAGATAGCCCATTTATCGAGGAAGGCTATAAGCTATATAACATCACGCTAAGACCAATACAAGCAGATCACCAATAAATAATGTTTCAAAATTGGGTTTTTTTCTCTTTTGAAAGCTTCCGCTGCGTGCGCTGCAGAAACGATTAAAATTTCGCTAAAATCATTATTTTAGCGAATGACAGAATTGTTCCCCTTTAAAAGATCTAAAAAAAAGTCCGCGACAGCATGTCTATATGTTATGGTTGGCTCACTATAACGTTTTTTATGCTAACCAAATTTGTTCTAAAATAAAGAATTATTTGTGAACTATCCCACGCGGACGAAGTCGCGGGCAAAAGCTAGTATATAGATACAAAATCTTGTAGAGTAATTCGTTGGTTGACTCACGTGTAGTCGGGCACGCGGGGCGGCGCGAAGTGTTCCCGCGGCGGCGAGCCCCACTGCGACTCGCCCTCGCTCTCCAGCCCCGACGTGCCGTTGCTGACCGTACCTACTTTCCTGTGACGAACAAACAAATCCTGATTACAGCGCTTTTTCGCATTAAAAACTTACAATTTCCAAAAATATTTGAAATTGAGTTAATATGAGTAAAATTTGTTTTTTTTTACTTGGTGCTATTTTTTATGTATCTTTTTAACTTTTTATGAGTATAGTGTGCCTAATAAATAAATAACAAATAATGTTTTTATTTAACTAACAAAATACACTTTTATAGAAAATCCAACCAAAAGAGAAAATAAATCTTAACAAATTTGAATTAAAAATAGCGTAAGAAAAAATGATTTTATTGTAAAAAAAAAGTGGGGTGCTTGGTATTAGACGGATTATTTTAATAAAATCCTAAAGAGTTAGTTGGATTTCCTATAAAAGCGTATTTTTTTAGTTTAAATTATTATTTATTTTTCATTTTTTAGTTGAATTTAATTTTTTTTTCAATTATTTTTTTAAATATTATATTGTCATCGGTCCTTAATAAGTATGCCAAAATTCGAGTTAATTCGACGTTTTGAAGGGGGTCAAAATCATGTTCAAAGATTCCGTTACATACTAACATACATACATAAGTCTGAAGCTAATAAAAGCGTATTAAAAAAAAAACATGTGTGCATTTCACACGCGGTAGAAGTGAAACCTTCAAAAATTAAAATACAGTTATCCTAACTGCCCTAAGTATATGTAAAATTTTGTCATTATTAAATAATTGTAAATCATCTTTTATAGTATGAGGTAGCGCCCTCTGTGAATTGATATTTTAACTTCACGTATAATCCTAAATTAAAATCCACTACAAGAGGTTTCATACACATGTTAGTATTAAAAAATCTCATAGATGGCGCTGTATTAAAAAAACACTACACTGAGAACGTCTAATGTGTTCTATCTCATTCTCTCGCCGGCTGAATCCTGTACATTTATGTGTTTGTGTCTCTATGGACTTATTTTTTCGTTTCATCGAGTTTGAAATCACAACGATTCTAAAGAAGTTTCACTTCAAAAAAAATTCCTAACCTAACAACTCAAGGGCAGCTTGCTTTTCGAATGAATCTACCACCGGATCGGAATTACGGCCCGCTGAGAAGATCCGAACCTCAGCGGGCTGACACCCATGCGAGCTAAATGTGTATACTAACTTCCCCTGTCGTATGGCCTGCTGCGCCAGTCGCGCCCTCATCGTCACCACCATGTCGTGCGGGACCCTCCACACGAAGATGCAGCCGTCCCCGGACCCCGACACCAGGTGCTGGCAGTCCGGAGTGAACCTGGCGACAACAGCCGGGTTGAACAGGGACGGGAGATGGGGGCGGCGCGCGGGTGCGAGCGAGACGGCGCGCTACGACTCACTTGAGGCCGGTGACTATCTCGGAGTGCCCGTACATGGTCGCCATGCACTCCCCGGAGTAGTAGTCGTACACGCTCAGGATCTTGTCCGTGCTCGACGTCGCCAGGTATATCCCGCTGCTATCCAGCGCCACCTGGCGGACACAACGGGTATTTAACAACACTGTGAGTTTAGAATGATCATTTCTGATTGGGGGGGGGCAGCCGTTGTACAACACCACGTCCGAAGCTAGTATTTACGTTGTGATGCCCGTGGGCTCCATTACTACTGACGCAAGGCTGCGAATTCCTTCATCAATAAAAAAATGGTGGCAGCTTGGTGCACGTGAAAGAAGTGGAACTTCTTTTGCGGTGTATTGTAGTTTTCATCATTTTTCATCCTTAAAAATCAAATTTCTCTTGTAATAGGGAATGGCGTGTATAAGAGAAACAACCTAGGTCACTTTTTCTCTCTCTCCACGGTCAAGTGATTCGCGAGACGCACTGCCGTTTCTCTCACTCTCACTCGTCCTAAGTTGTACCTTCTCTCTCTATCCGTAACGAATCTGTGGCGAGTTAAATTTTACTCTCAACGCGCCTAAAGAAGTTTCTCTTCAAAAACACTGTGCATTTTGCAAGCAAACAAGAATTTTGATGTAATTTCTATTATGTACACACACCTAAATGTTGTAGATACTTATCGTTTTCAGGACTAATAAACAAAATTATTAGCTATGAAATAAATGTTATCAAATATAATATAATGCTATTAGAATTGAAAACATTGGTGGCTGAAGGGGCTAAGTAACATTTTTAAGATTTTTGAGTTTTTAGATTGAATGAGGGTGTTATGTGCCTGTAGGCCATATTAGACCTTAAAACTCCGGATATAAAGGCTACTTTTAGAAATTGCATGTGATGAAGGAGTCATGTACGAAGAAAGAGTACAAATAACAAAAGTTTGTTGGCAGTTTTTTCAAAATGAACAAATTGTATCGTATCCCCTTCATCCGCTCGTGTCTTCAATTGTGAGTGAGCGGAGTGCGCGTACCTTGATGAGGGTCCCGTCCTCCGCCGTGGTCCCCCGGAAGGTCTTGGTGTGACGCCCGTTGGCCGTGCTGTACACGCGCACGTTGCGGTCCTGGTGAGGACATGCAACACCCATACACATGTTACAATTGTAAAAAATCATTAAAAAAAAAATTGTAAAAAAATATTTGGTAAGCAGCGGCTTGGCTCTGCCCCTGGCATTGCTGTAGTCCATGGGCGATGGTAACCACTCACCAGCAGGTGGGGCGTATGCTCGTCTGCCGAAAAGGGCAATAAAAAAAATTGGTTCTTCTTTCACGTCGAACGCATTGACATATTTTGTTTGATAAAATCCTGCCATGGGACAGACAGACACTGTTTTCTTACCACGCGGGCTGAGCTACCACTAATAGCTTTTTCACGGGCTTTAGGTTTTCACTTTTTTCACGGGAGCGTTACTGTAGTGACGTCACAGTTCACGAGACGTGAAGTTCAATTCTCCGTCATGTGTAAGTTAATCTCTCACGCTTCGATGATGACATGAAAACACTTTCTCTGAGACCGAGTCGTTGACACGAGCTGGGGGGGGAGCAGGGGGCGGGGGCGCGTGGGGTCACTGACCTGGCAGGCGGTGAGCACGTGTCGCCCGCCGGCGTCCACTTCCATGTCGTAGAGCGTGGTGCGGCCGGACACGTTCTGTCCGCGCGCGAACTGCCGGCTGCCATCCTGCAGGGGCACGGGGACTTGAGCAGGGGGGTCGAACGTGTGTGAACTGTGTTACTTGAGGTTTGTAAGTTTAAGTTTACTGGTGGTAGGACCTCTTGTGAGTCCGCGCAGGTAGGTACCACCACCCCGACTATTTCTACCGTGAAGCACTAATGTAAGTAAGTTTCGGTTTGAAGGGTAGGGCAGCTGTTGTAACTGTACTTGAGACCTTAGAACTTATATCTCAAGGTGGGTGGCGCATTTACGTTGTAGATATCTATGGGCTCCAGTAACCACTTAACATCAGGTGGGCTGTGAGCTCGTCCACCCGTCTAAGCAAAAAATAATAATGCACGAGTATGGGAGAATGAAATAAAACCGCTGGACAGATACGGTTTCAAAAAATCCACAGAAGTCTCAGTAAATTCACTGAACCTTTATTATAAGTCCCACCTCATCACATTTAATTTAATTTCACCTCAAATAAAACAACTTCATCGTATGTCGCTCCATATCACATAATTCGTATGTTTAATTTAGTGATTAAAGATTTTTTAAACTCAACCTTGGCTACAACGGCACAGAGAAAAAGGAATTGCTTACAGCGCCCCTAGCGACAAACATAGGGAAACGTTCCAACACCATACAAATATGAGTTAACTTTTACGCTATCGAGAACGTTAAAGAACTCGCACTAAGCACAAAGGTGAACTCGTTTTTTTGGCTGAGCAATAAAAAGCTTCTAAGTCGAGCTGTCCGTCACATACCATGACATGGGGTAAATTGGGATCCTGGGGTAAATTGGGACAAACCTGCGGAAGATTCTCAAAGTACTTGTAGCACGGAATCTACCTAATTTTCTTTAAGGTAATATTTATCAATGTATAGAAGAAAAACCAAGTTAAATAAGGAAGTACTAAACATGAGTTAAGTTGGTCCCAAAAATTCGTCAAATTAAATTTAAAATAGTGGTTGAAAAGTGCGTTTTAAAACGGCTTAAAGAACTTTTAAAAAAAGTTATATTATCGTTGTTTTTTCAATAAGATCACAGTTTATATAAGTTTTTAATACACCTGGAAATACCACAACAAACGGTAAGTTGCAATATTCTTATTTTAAATACAATATTTCGACAAAATAAAAAATGTATATTTTTTCCTTTCTTTTTGGGGAAAATTGGGACGTATGTAGGGTAATTTCGAACGAGACTGGAAAAATTAGGGACGAGAAAACACAAAATTGGAACGCCAAAAGACAAAATAGGGATGGCTTGTTAGGGTTGTCACTGATATCTTATAATAGATTTTTTAGCCTATACTATCACTTAATTGCGTGATGTAAAGAAGGTTAATGTGTTTATCAGTTAGTTTATGTAAGTATTATAGGTAAAAGAAAAGTATATATATAATTACTTTTTTTTCGCGACTTTTACCTTGTAATATCTGCCCGGTCGTATGTTCTTTATAGCAATAAAAAAAATTAAAAGTTAAAAGAACTCAAACGAATCAAAACTTTTGTTATTTCAGAATCTATTCACGCATCGAATCATGATTTTGTTAACATTCACAATGAACACACACAAATAAAAACAGGCCTCAGATTTTAAATGTACCATTAATTAAAAATCCGAGATATCCAATTATGAGTGAGTGAATTAATTGAGTTTAGTTATTTCGCTTAGAAAGAATTTCTTTTATTTTTGTTATTATTGGCAGTAATCAGATAAAGCTGTTTTTTTATCTTATTCACCTGATATCTTACTCTTGCTCAAAGATTATTTTGAAAATGTTCATTAAATAAAATTGTATTATTGCATTTCCAGTCCTTTTGTTTTCTATTTTTTATTCTATTTTATGATTTTGTTTCAGAGTTGTGATTTTTAAGGAAATTAAATAATAATTTTATAAAATATAACATGCACATACTTTTTTTGATAATTGTATTGTTGATTATCATTCACGTCACATCGCTTCGGAATAGAAACTAGCTTAATTTACACTATGTTGTGTATTGTGCTTAAATTATGGATTGTGTTCATCATTTCGGTCCATATAAATAATTATATGGCACCTACCTATATATCGCAGTACTGCGAGTTGACAACCCTTACAAATATCCCAATTTAACCCTTAACCGTGTCAATTTACCCCGGACGCTGGGTAAATTGGGACGGCCATTATTTTACCGATTATTTCTTTAAAATGAATAATTAAAATAATGTAACGGTTTTTATCACCTAGGTACGTTCAAGACTCAACTTATTTCTTTGGTTGAGCAGTGACTATTTAATTGGAACTATTTTAAAATTCAATCTGAAGGTCGATTTTGTCCCTATTTACCCCATTGTACGGTAGTCCAAAGAACTCACGGTTTTCAATTGCCTGAAGAGGATGGTCTTGTCGGCGCCGCAGGAGACCATCTGCAGGCCGGGGCCGGACGCGATGAAGCGCACCGCCGTGATGGAGGACGAGTGCTCGTCCAGCGTCTGCAGGATCTGGTAGCCCTGCGACACCACGGACGAAACGATCAGGGGGTCGGGGGGGACCGAGCGGGGACATAGCGGTTCAACTAACAATTTTGAGAAAATGATAATAAAATACTTTGAGCGATTTACAAACATGTATTCTATCAGTTTATAAAATGGATTAAATTTAAATTTTAGTCTAGAAAAGGACAAAGTACCGTTACGTGATGGGATTCGGGATAAATAAAATTCTACCGAATTACAGGTTAACACTGTATTAGAGTTTGGAACACTTACAACACTCAACAAACACTGGACTCTATGGGGGGAACGCGAGGAGTGAAGTTGTGTGTATTGTTTTATTTTGTCTATTTAGTGTTTCTTCAGGTTTAAATGTGTAATAACGATGGTTTATTAACTGTTTAGTATAACTGTGAAAGTGCACAAATGTGGGAAAATGAAACAAAGCCGCTGGACGTAACTTCTCGGGATCCTCCAAAAAGTACACTGAAAAATTCTCAGTGAATGACCACCTTTTTAATGAGAGTATATTTCATCACATATCATCTCATTTCGTTTAATTTCGTCCCGGTTGATTCCATCCCATCCCGATTTTTATTATTTATCTTAAGCTCTAAAATAGCTTCGGGCGTGCTCACGATTTAGGGACAATTATCATCTCTTTTTTAAAGGGATTTGTGACCTGGTAACTAAGACCTTTAAGTCATATGTAATTTTAATTTATATTTATATTTTTATGTAAAATTATAAATATGAAGTGAAATGAAATGAAGATGATTAAGTTGAGACATTAACTGGGCTTACATTGGGCTTTGTTTCATTTTCCCTCATTTGTGCACTTTGACAGATGTTAAACAGTTAATAAACCACCGTTATTACACATTTCAATCTGAAGAAACACTAAATAGACAAAATAAAACCAATCACACAACTTCACTCTTCGCGTTCCCGCCAAAAAGTCTCGTCCCGATATCGCCGCTGATCTTGTGGTCATGTGTAGGAGTCCCCGGCGCCGGTACCTTGTCGACGTCGAAGACGTGCACGAGTCGGTCCCGCGAGGCGGAGGCGAGCAGGCGCGGGCGCGCGGCGTACTGCAGCGCCAGCACCTCCGCGTCGTGCGCCTCCAGCGTGTGCAGCAGCGCGCCGCCCGCCGACACCACCCACACGTTGCCGGCGCGGTCCCCGCACGCCACGTGCGCGCCGTCCCCGGACGCCGCCACGCACCTGCCGACACCCGCGCCCCACCTTACCCTCTACTGCACGATACTGCACGAACGAGCTCCGAGCTCTTTGGGGAATCGAGAGAAGCTGCTGCTAACAGGCAAGATAGGCCGCAAGAAGACGCAAAGGCAGAAGTCCATTTTTTTCCCTACCTAAGCTGATAAGGCTTGAGAGGTTATGTCATTGCTAACACTGGCCCTAGTAAGAGCAATGCTTCGCTGAATCTACCACCGGATCGGAATCGCGACCCAATGAGAAAATCTGGCAAAAAACTCAGTGGGCTGTGTCTGTGGGTGAATTTGCTCGTCGATCCCTTTATCGCATGCGACGAGTTCGTCGAGTAGAGAAATCCAATGCGCTGGTCCGACCAGATACGCCACACTCTCAATACTTCAGTCCACGTTGCTATCCACACAGCCGAGGATATGGCGCAGGATAATCCAGAAGGAAGATATTAAAGGATGCCAAAACTCCCGGCATTGAGGATTATCGACGTAAGAGGAGAAGGCCGCGTTACCCTAACGTGTGACGTCATTAGGGTCATTTAAAATAAGAGGTGACTCAATAGGATCCGTGACCATTTAGAATGAGAATGAAAGTCAGATTAAACACTTGGCTTGAGACAAGAATTCTAAGTGTTAGTGTTTACAGCACATTAATCGTATGGGATGGGAGGAACTGCCTCACTTGGCGATGACCACGAGAACCACGGGCTGGTCTGCCCGCAACGGCAGCGCGTGGCGGCGCGACTCACCTGACGCCGGTCTTGTCGTCGTACGACTTGGACTTGTCCTTCTCGCTGGAGGCGGTCAGGTCCACGTCCTTCAGGAACTTCAGCTCCGGGTCTATGTATACTATTTTATTCAGCTCCTGTAATTCAGACGGGCTCTTTGAGAAAACCAGCCTAGGAGGCATTTTCACTTAAGGCAATGTCCGCTCGTATCATTTGTTAAGAAAGAACATTAACCTTAGAAGCTCTTCATATCGAAGGTAGCTGATTAGCAGCACCGACCATGAAGAAGACGGTCCACTAAACCAGCTCAGGAGGCATTTTCACATAGGACGGTGACCGCTCGCATTATTTGCTAAGAAAGAACGATGTCGCAGCTGTTCATGTCGAAGGTCAGCAGCACTGAACATGAAGACCGATACAGCAGATAGTACAACTTCCACGAAGACCGCGGTCGCTGCTTTTAACAACGGCATCTTTGAGCGTCCTCTCCACCGTCTCTAAGAGGTGGAACCCTTCCACCGTCTCCTCCCAGAGGTCCGGGAGGCCGTCCACTCACATTGCTGTAGATGTTCCTCGCACGCGGCTCCAGGCCCCACATGCGCACGGTGTCGTCGCTGGAGCAGGTCAGCAGCGTGCCGTCCCCGGACACCTCCACGCCCCAGATGCACGCCGAGTGGTACAGCGCCGAGTGCGACTTGCCCACCTGCGGCCCACGGGCGACGAGTTATAACCAAAACGAATCTAAGTCAAAATTAATGGTGCCAACCCTAGACTGTACGTCCGTTTAGATCGGTTGGCCACATATGACGTCATACCTTGAGAAAAATGCACTAGACGACAAAACGTATGAGATATGTTTAAATTACAAACTAATTTTAATTAAAATATTATTTTCAAATACCTTCCCATTCAAGGGATAACTTTTAGCATTTAACTCTGCTAACATTAACTCTAAAGTTTAAACTTTAGAAAACCGTTAATAAAAACCACAACAAAAATCATATGTTACGCATACAATATTTTGTTCACGCTTCTAGTTATCTCTTTCTTTGCCAAATTAAAAACTTACTACCCGCGTTGAACGTTAAATATTTACCTTCATTATTTTTCTGATTACCGTAAAAATTCGCTTAACAAATGTTGATAAGTTACGCATTAAAACGAAACATTTACTACACGCATTAGGCCTAGGCCGCACTACCGATTTTAAAACCGCGAAATGTTACAAATTTGTCGCGGAAAAAAACCGCAATAAAATTTGTAATCCATAGAACTAGGTATCTGTGCACGTACCTACTATGCGTAACCGCGGGCGGTTTTTTGGAATTTCAAATACGTTTGCGAATTTTTGTTTCTATGAAATTGGCTACTAGCATCCGATAGTAATTGAAAAATTTCTCTAGGGGTTTCTTAAATTTTGTTATTTCTTATGAAAGAAACCTTTCTCAAATCTACTGCTAGTAAGTGGATGAACCCAACATTTGTGAAATTTTCGTTATCTTTTTTTTCTATTTCTTTAGTACCAGAGCAACACTACATACTGCTCTTTTGAAATTTATCCATCTTCAAACAAAATCGCGGGCGAATTCGCGGTTAATAATTGTAGTGTGTGCGTCTTAAGCGGTTTCGCGGTTACAGCGATTAACAGCTCCCGGGGAAAAACCTTAGTGCGGCCTAGGCCTTAAGTATTAAATATTTACCTTCGTTATTCATTTTTTTATGATTACCGTCAAAATTCGCTTAACAGGCACAGCTGTTGGTAAGTTAGGCGTTAGTCGGACAATGCGCGCGCACTCACCCGTCGGATGTCGCGCACGTCCCACACGTACAGACTGTGGTCGTTGTAGACGCACGTGAGCCGGTGGGCGCGCTCGTCGTACGCCAGCGCCGTCGCGTCCGGGTACCGCGCGCGCGGCGGCTGCGAGAACATGTGGCTGCAAGCAGACGGTCCGGTACACTCACCAGCTTACACCATGCATTTTTTACTGGTGGTAGGATGGCTTGTTAGTCCGCACGGGTAGTTTGACAGACAGAGAGCCCTATATAGGGTACAGTGACGGCAAAGGTTATGTCAAAGGCTTAAGTATTTTTTTATAGCTACTGTATGCAGGTGAGCCCACAGCCTAGATGATTTCTATTTCATTTATTACACGGGCCGACCGCGTCAAACTTTTTGTCACCATTCAATCTTGCATAAATTCCACTTCATTGTACAATTTTTTCGTGACTACCGTCAAATTCTTATATGAAAACTACTCCTCTTAACACGCGGCATTTATCTTTGTAATTAAAGGTCCGTTTTATTTGGTCTAACCATCAACAACATGTTTATAATTGAACTTCACTTAAGTTTCTGGTTATGACATTTCTTCTTACTATTAATTTTTAAATTGCTATCCTTGTAAAGTTACAAAAAATTTCGCTTGAAAAAAAATTTATTTTTTTGTACCTAGGATTTAGTAGATTTGGAGAGCGAAATAGGTTACTTCATATTTCAAAATCTCATTACCGCGGAACGCTATACTGACACTGCGTGCTTAGTGCGATTATTTTAGCGTTCTCGATAGCGTAAAAGTTAACTCAAATTTGTATGCAGTTGGAACAGCGCCCCTAGCGGCAAACGTAGGCAAACGCTATCGAGAACTTTAAAAAACTCGCACTAAAGACATAGATCCCTGACCACACAGGCCAAGTCGCAGGTGCACTATGCACACGCTACATATAAATGTATGTATAACTCAGCAGTACAACAGTTGATGGAGCAAGTAATATTCACCTGATGTTGGTGCCCTGCGCCACGTCGACGCCGAGGTAGTGCGTCCTCGGCAGCGTCGTGATGTACTGGAGCGTGTCGGGGGCGAAGCACCGGACTATGCCCTCGGCGCATCCCACGAATATGAAATTAGCGCCCACCGCCATACAGTTGGCGGACTGCGTCTGGAGCCGACGGAGAGACCGTTAGATGACACTCTTGTACTGGTGGTAGGACCTCTTGTGAGTCCGCGCGGATAGGTACCACCACCCCGCCTATTTCTGCCGTGAAGCAGTAATGCGTTTCGATTGGAAGGGCGGGGCAGCCGTTGTAACTATACTGAGACCTTAGAACTCTTATCTCAAAGTGAATGGCGGCATTTACGTTGCAGATGTCTATGGGCTCCTTTAACCAACTAATACCAGGTGGGCCCTGAACTCTTCCACCCATCTAAGCAATAAAAATAAAATAAAACTGTCTGTGACGCTACTGGAGTTACGTGACTTCACCACGTGACCGCAGCCACTTTGGAACTTATATGTTCACTACCCACCCACCAATCAGAATGCATGAATGTTTCGCGGCAGAAATAAGGGGGGACAGTCATATCGTCATTTACAATACTTTTTCCTTTTGTCGTATCACTCTTGTCAGAGCGGTCGTGGTAGTCATTCAGTATCATTGCTGTGGGCAGATGTTATGCGCCTCACGAACAATCGCCACCAGACCGCGTGGGAGGTCGCCCATGCGATGGACCGATCAAACCAAGTCGGCAGTTGGCGGTTGTTTGCACGAGTGTACCAGGCTCAACACAAACCCGGAGAAGTGGCGATTTACAATACTGCCAACAGTAAATATTGGTTGATGGTCGCAGTACGCTGCTGCCCATTCCCCAGATCCCTCCAGATCCCAGATCACGTCACTCACGAGGAGAGATTAAATGACGCTACTCCACCCTGATACTACACGGCCAAACATAATAAAAAGTCAATTTAAAAAAAAGAAGTATTTATATAGCCCACTCTATTTCTAGAAGTGACGGATCACGAGACACTCACCCTGAGCTCGACCCACTTGTCCAGCAACCGTCTGCTGTTGAACTCGCAGAGCAGGCCGCCCCTCGTGATCGCGTAGGTGCTGTCCGCGGACTCGCCCCGGCCGCAGACCACGTCGCAGAACTCATTGTCCTTCTGCTCGCCGAGTATCGCTGATCTGCCCATCAACGGAACCGGCTCTTTGAACTGAACAGCAGAATTGTTAAAGTTACACGAGTATTTTTCGTTCATAACTAAACAATTAGCTAGAGAGAGAGGGAGACAGAGAGAGATAGGGAGGGAGGGAGCGAACAAGAGATGGGGAGAGGGAGGGAGGGAGCGAAAGAGAGAGGGGAGAGGGAGGTAGGGAGCGAGAGAGAGGGGGAGAGGAAGGGAGGGAGCGAAAGAGAGAGGGGGAGCGAGAGAAAAAGAGAGAGGGGGAGCGAGAGAAAAAGAGGGAGGGAGAGACTCGCAGCCTAAAAGAAAAGACGGCTGGTGCGTTCGTATCGAGGGATGAGACCTTGCCGGGTTCGAATCCCGCAGGCAGCTACACAATTGTACTGATGAAATACGTGCTTAAAAAAGGTCCGTTCACTTCCACGGCAAGGGAATAACATCGTTTAACAAATATCAAAAATCGCGAAACCACCGCCCTATATACCAAATTAAAATTTGGGCCACATGTCTCGAGTTCGGGTGATGTCTATGGGCTACGATATCACTTAAAAGCAAGCGCACCGTGAGCTCGTTCACTCGTCTAAGCGATAAAAAAATTCTAACAAAAAAAAATATACTTAAGCACAAAATCACATTTTCCATTTCATCATTTTTTACACATCCTGTAGTTTTTGACGAGGTCGGTGACCTAACATTGCTGGAGTTCACGGGCGGTGATAACCACTTACAATCCAATGGATAGTAAGCTCATTTAACCTTCAACAGCTTTAAAAAAACTTTTACCAAATGAAATAATACTTAAGAATTCGAAGAAAAAAAACAACAAGCTGTATATCCATGCAGCATATTGTATCTAGAGACATGGAGGGTAGCAGTAAAAACCACCATCTTAGTGTATTAAAGTGTCCGCTACAAACGAGCCAATTAGATGGCGCCACAGTAGCAAGTGGAAGTATTTTAACAACAGCTTCTTAAACTATTAGAGTAGGATACTAAATTAAGAAGGAAAGAAACAATTCCTACGTAAATAATAATTAACAGTAAAGATTTTAAATATTGCATATTTTTTTAATTACACAAGTCACGGAAATGATTACAATTTATCAACCCGGCACACTTCGCTCTGCTTGAAACTGCTATATTCATATAATTTCCACTTCCTATAGCGCTATTTCGCTATTATTTCCACTAGCGCTATTTCGGTGAGACTTCCAACACCAACTTGCTGTTTACAGACGGACACTTTTTCAACTTGTCCTCTATACAAGATTGCGCTCCTTATCTCTACCCTCCATGTCTAGAGGTCAATCGCTAATATATTAGTGAATTGAATCGAGAGATTCTACAATATTAATTCGCACTGTAATTACCCTAGGCATGCTATTGAGGATAAATGCTATCTAGGCATGCCTTTCGATCCCATGCAATCTATTCAGCATTACTCCATCCACTCTCGGATAAGCTTTAGTCCACTCCACGTCCAAGTTCCGAAAGGGGTACTTGCCCCGACAAAAAAAAAACTTTTATGTTAAGGCCATCAAGCCAAAAGCGCTCAACCAACCAAACTCACTTTAGCGTTTCTCGAATATTCCAGATACCAGAACTTGACGTGCCTGAAGCCGACCGTGACGAAGTAGTTGCCGTTCTCCGCGAAGCTGACGGCCTTCACGCGCGACGACACCTGGAAACCAGAAGGTCGCGTCACAAACTACCCCTTTTTTCGGTCCGCGGTTTTCAAACCTCCTACGAGGTCCCCGCAGCTAGAGAGGATTTTGTGGGACTGGTCCGCGACTGCGAAACCGCGGGCTCAAGGATGTTTTTAGGACCCTACCCACTAAACGAATCGTCACAAAGCACCATGACGTCGTATCGTGGACCCCCTGACTATTTCTGGCACGATGCACTCCCTTGACAGAATTATGAATTCAGGCAACCCTCCTATCTTTGTCTAAAGATACTTTTACGGGGGGGAGGACCTCTTGTGAGTCCGCGCGGATAGGTACCACCACCCTGCCTATTTCTGCCGTGAAGTAGTAATGCGTTTCGGTTTGAATGTGGGGCAACCGTTGTAACTATACTGAGACCTTAGAACTTATAACTCAATTTGGGTGGCGACATTTACGTTGAAGATGTCTATGGGCTCTGGTAGCCACTTAACACTAGCTGGGCTGTGAGCTCGTCCACCCAACAACCCAATAAAAATTATAAAAAAAACTTAAAATTAGATGGCGCTTTATTGTTCCTTACCTGGAGGTCCCATACCCGGACGGCGGGCGCGTGTCCGCATTCCCCGGTGGCGAGGTACCGCCCGTCCGGGGAGAACGAGACGCAGGTGACGCTCTTCCGGGACGAATTCAAAACGTGCGACTGACCTTAGAACTTATATCTCAAGGTGTGTGGCGCATTTACGTTGTAGATGTCTATGGGTTCCAGTAACTACTTAACACCAGGTGGGCTGTGAGCTCGTCCACACATCTAGGCAATAAAAAAAATGTATATGATATTGTCACCTTATTGCTGGCCAACTTGAGGTTCGCTCTCCAGTCCCAGACGTTCACGATCATGTCGTGTTGAGAGCCAACGGATACTAGGTATTTCGACGACGTGGAAAATGCCTGAAAATAGAAGAATGAGGTCAGAATCGCTAAATTAACAAATATTTTTTTTTCTTCCGTGAGCTTAGAGTACGAGTTTTTTAACGTTCTCGATAGTGTAAAAGTTAACTCAAATTTGTATGGAGTTTAGAATTATGCCAACGTTTGCCGTTCCAACTTCATACAAATTTGAGTTAACTTTTACGCTATCGAGAACGTTAAAAAACTCGCACTAAGCTCACGGGTCAGTGTTTGCGATATCCCATGAAAAGCGCGTAATGGGTGGTTTTTTTTCTTTATTGCCCCTATGAACAGACGAGCATATGGCCCACCTGATGGTTAGTGGTTACCGTCGCCCATTGAGTTCAGCAATGCAAGGGGCAGAATCAAGCCGCTGTCTACCATTAAGTACTCTCCACAAGCCTCGTTTGAAGAAGGACATGTCATAACGCTCGGGAAACACCGTGGTGGGGAGCTCATTCCAAAGCCGGATGGTACGTGGCAAAAAATATCTCTGGAAACGCACTGTGGATGAACGCAGTGGCTCCAGGTAGTATGGATGAACTCTACTCCGGTGGCGGGCGGTGCGATGGTAAAAACGAGATGATGGTATCATCTCAAACAATTCCTCAGAGCACTCCCCGTGGAACATACGGTACAAAATACACAGAGAAGTGAAGTCCCTCCGCAGACCCAGAGGTTCTTTTCTAAGGCTGGTGCTAGCAAACTCTCTCAGATCGAGCCCATGAGCTCATCTACCCATTCGCACGTTGCAAGAATAGCCCCTTAGGCTACCAGCGAATGGGTAGGAAATTTTCTTGCAATTAAAAAAAATATGTTTAAGAACAGTATTAGTTATGTACTGACCACGCAGCTGACTCCGTGCGTGTGTCCTGGGAACTCCGCGATCTGTACAGCGCCGGACGCTGTAGGATCCTGGGAAAATTTAGAAAATTATTAACTTTTCACACTTACCCGCTAGATGGAGTCGTGTGTTTGATTATTTTTTTGATTTGACTTCCTAGAAAAACGTGCTTTGTTTTCCTCAGTGTGCTTAGTGCGAGTTTTTTAACGTTCTCGATAACGTAAAAGTTAACTCAAAATTGTATGGGGTTGGAACGTTTGCCTACGTTGGCCGCTAGGGGCGCTGTTCCAATTTCAAACGATAAAAAACTCGCACTAAGCACACACATCGTCATAACAAAACTTTAGTATGTAAGTCGTCATGGCCTAAGAGATAATACGTCCGGTGCATTCGTATGTAGCGATGCAATGGTGTTCGGATCCCACAGGCGGGTACCAATTTTTCCAAATGCCCATGGCCAAATTTGAAATAAGTACTTAACAAATGTTCACGATTGACTTCCACGGTGAAGGAATAACATTGTGTAATAAAAATAAAAATAAACTGTAATTTGCCTAATTACTGGTGGTAGGACCTTTTGCGAGTCCGCACGGGTAGGTACCACCACTCTGCCTAATTCAGCCGTGAAGTAGTAATGCGTTTCGGTTTGAAGGGTGGGGCAGCCGTTGTAACTATACTTGAGAACTTAGAACTTATATCTCAAGGTGGGTGGCGACATTTACTTTGTAGACGTCTACGGGCTCTTGTAGCCCCTTAACACGAGCTGGGTTGTAAAAATAAAAAAAAAACTTTAACTAGATGGCGCTGTATAGTTACGTACCTGGAGGTCCCATACCCGGACGGCGGGCGCGTGTCCGCATTCCCCGGTGGCGAGGTACCGCCCGTCCGGGGAGAACGAGACGCAGGTGACGCTCTTCCGGGACGAATTCAAAACGTGCGACTGTCGGTTCTTTCTCACGTTGTACAGAACGACAGTGCATCTGAAAGTTTTAAACGAAAATTGGTAAATGGAGCCTATCGCTAACACGATAAGGTTCATAACACGTTGACTGGCGTGTAGGTCACCGGTGCCCTACGCGGCGCACTGAAGTCATTATGTCGATTTCTTTTACTAAGGCGCCGGAATATCTAGTGGAAGTAGTGGTCCCGCAGTAGTCGAAATTCGACTATAATTAATTGAAATTATAAGTTTTTACACTTTCTATTGTCAAAGACTATTTCTATACTATTGTCCTTCTATAACCACAGATTTCGCCAAGACTACACTTTAGACAAATATTAATAATTAATACAACCAATAATTAATCAATTCTCAATTTGATCACATACTATAAGCATTAAGAAAAGTTTGACAATAAACAAACAGTATGCCTGCATGTGTGTGTCAAATACATGGTAGTATATGTAATGTTTTTATTTATTGATTTAATGTATTTTTTATGCATAATTAAAAACAAAATTAACATTCTGCACTTTTCTATATTCTCTATAAGTGAGGGAAATTTTTGATACTCGCTCGTGCCCGCAATTTTCGTAAAAAATGGGTAGAAGCTTTTTGCTTCACGTAATATACATAATATAGATAAGCGCAAAAGTTTGTTTTGACAATAAAACCGTAATGTTGTTCAAACTTATAATTTAAATTAATTATGGTCGGTTTCAACCTTTTGGCGACCACTAGTAATGATAATAAAGTTAACTTGAAATCAAAGTTGGCTTGTGAACAGTTGGCGTGTGGCATTGAACTGTGTGCTTAGTGCGATTATTTTAGCGTTCTCGAAAACGTAAAAGTTAACTCAAATTTGGATGCAGTTGGAACTTTACCTACGTTTGCCGCTAGGGGTGCTGTTCTAACTGCATACTACCGTATACTACATTGCTAACATTTCTGGATAACATTGGCAGAAGACTTATCTATATTCGTTCTTGCTGCTAATATGATGAAGGTTCAAAATGTAAAATCTTTATTGCGATTTAATGCTATTCTTGCACTAAAGAATACCGTTGCAAAGACCTCATATAAGTCCTTCAAAGCTCCAGCAAACTCCAAATGACGAATTTTCCTCTTCCAGAATAATAAGCTATTCGTTCTGAAGAGCCATTACACACAACCTCAAGTCAGTTCTTTGAGGTCATTCATAATGGACATAAGAAAACGCTTAACTCAAAACAAGTACCATACAAAAGGAATACAAAGTGAGAATATTATGTATTGTCAGTTTGTGCGACGAACGCGTGCGCGCACTCACGGCCGACAGCGGTCTGCCATCGGGTCACAGTCATAAGCGGAGCGGATTTACGACGCTGACCAATTTAAAATAACTCTCGCTCAATCATCCGAAATATAGACCCCCACGACGACATGTACGTAGAGTCCATCAGTAAGTATCTACAGTCGGCATCAGTGCGCCATTTCGAGAAAGCGGCACGACACGAGAACCCTCTCATCGTGGCCACCGGTAACTACATTCCCGAACTTGCGGATCGGATCGTAAGCGTCGACGTCGCCCAAAACACGCCAATTCGGTTCCTCCCAATCCACTAACGGTGCTTTTAGTTACCTCAAGCACCGGTCATCGTTCTCGTCGAACCCGTCGCTTGCGACGATGGGCTCGGAATTAACCCACAGACACAGCCCACTGAGTTTCTCGCCGGATCTTCTCAGCGGGTCGCGTTTTCGATCCGGTGGTAGATTCTGTCAAGCACTACTCTTGCTAGGGTTAGTGTAAGCAACAACGTCAGGTTTGAGCCCCGGAAGCTCACCTAGTAGTTAAAGCTACGCTGAAATGATCTATCAAAACCATCAACTTAAGTATGAACAAACAAAAACTTTTTAGTATAGTAGTTATAAACTTAATAGTAGGAGCAGCAGGTAGCATTACATGTGTAAATTGTGACAAGAACTAGTTAGGTGGTAGTGTAGATTTTTTTGGAACGAGCTAACCGTCCACTTGGCCTTAATAACCACAGCCCATGGACATCTATTACGTTAACTCCGCCACTCACCTCGAGACATGAGCTCTGAGGCTCAGTACAGTATTACAACGGATACCGCACCCTTCGAACTAGTGGTAGCGACCCTTGCGTGTTAACCAGACCAGACCAGTATTTATAGCCCTTAAATCTCATAATAGATGTATATTTGAGACAGGCTTATTATTGCATTTAGAGCAAGCCGGTCGGCGGTGTATGGTCTTGACGACCCGCCGGGCGTCCTCGGGGTGGTGCCGCGAGTCTGGTTGTAGTGCTGACCGCGGGAAACCCCTTATTCTGACCGGGCTCTGACCTCGGACGGAGATCGGACCCGACGTGAGAGTGCAGGGGAGTCGTTTAGTAGGTAGAGTCCTACATTCTATCCATACCGCCCGCGATCCGCTCCAGACATCTGGGGGGCCGTCCAGACTCACCCCCATACCCCACGCGCCCTCTAAACACGGGGACCTCGTAAGAGGTTCGGCATTTTGCCCAAAAAGAGGCTTATTATTTCGTTTAAAACAATTTTCCGTCTGGACTCCGATCCGACACGCTCCCCTCAACACCAAGCCCTATAGTTGACCATTACCTAATTCATATGTACGACGTGGATGTCCTTTCTCACGGCCGTAGCCGTGGTATGCGCTAACGGACGTATAGACACCGTGCGATTAGAATAATCTTCACGCCGCACCTAGCTGTGGGCAGGCGAAATTCATACGAGAGCTTAGTTTAGTATTACAGTGGTTAAGCTTTAACGAGAATCAAAATTTATTAATTTAATCGGGCGTTTTTTATTTATTTTTTGTTTTATTGCCCTTGTAGGCAGACGAGCATACGGCCCATCTAATGGTGAGTGGTTACCGTCGCCCATGGACGTCAGCAACGCCTGGGGCAGAGTCGAGCGGCTGCCTACAGTTAAGTACCCTCAACGAGCTTCGTTTGAACAAGGACATGTCATATTATTGTTTTCGTATCGATGTAAGCTGTAATGTATTGTATTGTAACTATACTTGAGATCTTAGAACTTATATCTCAAGGTGGGTAACGCATTTACGTTGTAGATGTCTATGGGCTCCAGTAACCACCTAACATCAGGTGGGCTGTGAGCTCGTCCACCCATCTAAGCAATAAGAAAAAGGTAATAGCATAGAAGCGCGTGATAAATCTCTACTGAGGTACTGAGGTTTGGGTACCCAAACTTAATTTTCCCTGTAAATGGATACATCGAAAAAAGTTTGAGAGTCGCTGATTCTGGTTTTCGATAAAGAACAGTCACTTGGTTATTATTTTTTGAGTATACGTATTTCTTGTGGTTCTAACGCCTATCCAATTTCACCGGGGACAGCTGGCTGAGCTCGGATTAACCTTAGAAAACGCTTGAATCTCTTATATCTACTTACCTGTCTAAAGCAACAAAACGAATCACATATATGTATATAAGTATGTACGTCTCCGGTACCCATAGCACGGGGAATCCTAAATAGGGGCCGAATGACCTAGCGTGATTCGTTCTCAGTTTTTATGATTTTATTTTATTTTTAATTTACAAAAACAAAAATACTGTTGCATAATGTATGGCGTTAAGTTTTATCACAAATATTGATGACGTAACCGACGCGCGTGTCGTGAATAAGGCCGCAGCGACGGTGACGAGACCGGCGGAAGCGGAAAAGGCGTAAAGTTCAACGTACCTTGTCCGCTAACGGGTCCCGGTTCAAGTTCCGGATGAATGTCATTATTTTATTTAATGTTTATATGAGGGAGAGTCTGAAGTCTGAAGTTGTTTTTAAAAGTGATGACGTCAGAGCCTGTGACGTAGTTCTCTTCATCATTATCATTGCCTTCCACAGTGACAGTTATTAAAACTTACTTTACGAAATAATTCCTTTTATTGAATTCCTAGGGTACAACAATAACTACAGAGAGATCCACCATTTCGGCTGCTCAAGTCGGAATTTGTACAAAAGAATTGTTTGTTCAAGAATTATGTGAATACCGTCTTAAATAATCGTTTAAATGCGGTGGGCTTATAACGAGTCCTTTCTAAGGAAACTAAACATTCGAAAAAGGCTCTCTTCCATCTGCCGGGAACGTGTTATGAGCTTCTTCGGACACATCATGAGGTCCACCAGATATGAATTAGAGAAGCTCATAATTGCGGGTCGCATAGAGGGCAAGCGCGCCGTGGGCAGAACACCAGCCAGATGGTCAGATCTAGTAAGAGAAGCACTTGGTGGTAGTCTGTACCATGCGATCCATGCCACCCATGATCGAACACAGTGGAGGAACGTCACATGTGGTCGTGATCCTCAGCAGTGAGGGAACGATATAGAAGAAGAATAAACCCTTAATTAATTAGTTTAACATTACGGAAACAGTCAATTTTAACAAGTCATAGTTAAGTAAATAGCGGTACTGCGCCGATATATAATATGTATTTGTTACATTGTGGCGGTAGCCATCAAAGACCACAAGGTATTTGGCAGATACTTGAATCTCGCTTACGACATTCGATCCCATTCATCTGATTCCGTTAACCAGCTGTCTCCATCGATCCCCTTCTGTAGCTTGGTGGAGTGCGACCCTGACAGGTATTTTCAGTTCCTCCGCTATTTGGTTCGACCATCGTTTGGGACCTCTACCCCTAGGCCTCTTTCCCTCGATTTTACCGGTCACCACACGTTCCAAATTGCTGGTATCCCTGCGTGCAACATGACCAAAATACCGCAATATTCTTTGTAGACAGGTTGTGGATAGACGTTGAGTTTTTCCTATTTTTAGCTCCTTGAGAATAGAGATGTTGGTGCGGCGGGCCGTCCATGGTATTCGTAGCATACGTCGCCAGCACCGCATCTCAAAAGCGTCGATTCTCTGCCTATCTGCGGCTTTGAATGTCCACGTCTCTGCAAGATAAGCTTGCATAATAATATACAAGCCCCAAATAACAACATTCAGACCGTCTGTCTACCGAGCGATATCACTCGTCCGGTGGAAGATTTTCCCTCCGTCGTAAACCTTCCACGACTTATTAACGTTATTATAATTTATTCTAAACAAACCGGTGTTTATCTGTGGCTAATTAATGCCTAGCTGATCGGTTTTTCATTTTCGGCAGGGCTTGCATTAGTTTAGACATGTCTCAGCAGTTCCTTCAAACAATGAACATAAATCTGCTACTTCAGGAAATGATGACAAAACACAGAGGTGTCTTGAAGTTTGTTTAAGAATTACATAGACACAGGAAACAGCCAGTAAGAGCGTGTTGAAGTTAGCTAAAACTTTCAAGTATAATCGATTGAGAGGTGCGTTTGGCCGATCCTTAAAATGGGTGCGGCGATACGCTAGGGGGCTAATTTAACTGTATACCCCTGATGTAAAATGGTCTCTCACCCCACGTTCAACAAACTAAATGCATTAAAAAGAAACACGGCTGTCGACATTTCGAAGAACGGGCTTTATTTAAATTACCGTCCTTCTCTTTCTGTGAATAAAGCAAGCAATGAACAGCAGAAATTTCGGGCCGAAAATACCGCTGCCTCTTGCAGCTAAATCGCTTTTATTTTACCGTTTTCCTTTCTAAAGTTTAGTTTGACTTACACATTACATTCGAAAGCTAAAATCTGAGCTTAAATTAATCTCATTGTTATATTCCACCGATATATTTTACCCCCAACTACCCCCAGTTGTCATTTGTTGTTGTTTGTAGGACTTTTAGCAGTACGTATAGCTTCCCATGTTAAAGTCAGTACAATAGCTATGCGATCTTTCGATCTTTTACTGGTGGAAAGACCTCTTGCGAGTCCGCACGGGTAGGTACCACCACCCTGCCTATTTCCGCCGTGAAGGAGTAATGCGTTTTTGAAGGGTGGAGCAGCCGTTGTAACTATACTTGAGACCTTAGAACTTATATCTCAAGGTGGGTGGCGCATTTACGTTGTACATGTCTATGGGCTTCAGTAACCATTTAACACCAGGTGGGCTGTGAGCTCGTCCACCCATCTAAGCAATAAAAAAAAAACTTTATTTGACGTCTTCAAGCCCGTCATCGTTGTACGCAGCTCACGTCTATTCTTGACCAGCTCATCTGCATCACAATGGTCGGTCACATCCATATCGGTATGTCGTGCGTGAATGACGCGTTACATAAAGGTCTGGTTGATGTTTCATTTAGGGACAAATATCGGTACATAGAAGAATTCGAACAGAAACCGAAATGAGCGAACGATATTTTTTTTATGTTTAGATGAGTGGACTAGCTCGTAAGCTAAAAGCCAAAAAGTCTACGGTCTGGTGTGATACCGTAGACTTTTTGGCGGGAATGCGAGGAGTGAAGTTGTGTGATTTGTTTTATTTTGTCTATTTAGTGTTTCTGCAGGTTTAAATGTGTAGTAACGGTGGTTTATTAAGTATTTAGTATCTGTGAAAGTGCACAAATGTGAGAAAATCCAACAAAGCCACTGGACGTAGCTTCTCGGGATCCTCCAAAAAGTCAACTGATCTCAGTAAATGACAACCATTTTACTAAGATTATATTTCATCCCATATCATCTCATCTCGTTTCATTTAATTTCACCCCAGTTGATTAATGTCTCGAATTAATCGTCTTCATTTCACTCCATATTATAATATTTCATAAAAATAAGAGTATAAATTAAAATAAGACATGACTTAAAGGTCTTAGTTACCATGTCATAAAATGCCTTAAAAAAGTGGTTACCGTAGTCCATAGACATCAACAACGTAATCTGAGATTAGAGAATGGAGAGAGTCCAACATGATCGATTCAGACATGATTTGATTTGATGTGATTTGATGGCAATGAAAGAATTGGCTGATAGATAACAGAAATAAATGACTAGTCAAGATTGATTTTTTATTGCTCAACCCTTTGGCTTTACTAAGGTGTCGGAATATTTAGTGGTAGTCTACTATATCAGGGAAAGACGAATCAGAAGATACTGGTCTACTACTAGATACTGATTTAGATATTACTGATGGTAGGACTTCTTGTGAGTCCGCACGGGTAGGTACCATCGCCCTGCCTATTTCTGCCGTGAAGCAATAATGCGTTTCGGTTTGAAGGGCAGGGCAGCTGTTGTAACTATACTGAGAACTTAGAACTTATATCTCAAGGTGAGTGGAGCATTTACGTTGTGAATGTCTATGGGCTCCGGTAACCATTTAACTTCAGATGGGCTGTGAGCTCGTCCAATCGTTTAAGCAATAAAAAAATAATACTGAGAATGAATCAATTTCTAAGAGATTTAAAACAGTAAAACATACATTAACAAACAAAAGAAGGTAAAGAGTTAGGTAATCCAGACGCCTTAGTAACAGAAATCGACGTAATTACTTCAGTGTGCCGCGAAGGACACCGGTGACCTACACGTCAGTCAAAGGGTTAGCTCGGTGAGTGAGCTGTCTGGTATTAATTGGTTGCCTGAACCCATAGACGTATAAATTACAAAAGCAATTCCACCAAAGTTGATTCCAAACCATTCCTGAATGTCTCCAGAAAAATTAACGTTCGGTACGTAAAAACACAGAATCACGTAAGACTCAACATTGAGACCCGCCCTCGGGTCAAAACTACGACAAGCTTAATAATTGTAAACCCGTAAAGATTGGTCAAAGAACTTTCCAAAGTGTATTGGATTAGTCGAGTTGGGTAATGCAGGCAATTTCCTAATGCAATGCGACCCCTAGGGAAATGACGCGATGTATCCTTTAGGCCACAACCACTTTACATCAAAATGACCGGGTTTTTAAAAAACTGCGTGGTGTCTTAAAATTTTTTGAGCACGCATGAGTATGTACCAACACTCTGCCCATTTCTGCAGCAAGACGTTGTTCTAGGAAGCTGTGACTTAGAACACTCATGTCTCAAGATGGATGATGGGTTTTGTAATGTTGATGTCCATGAGGTCCTGTTACCAATCACCGCTAGATGTGCTCAAAACCCAATTAAGTAATAAAAAATAATTAAAAGCTGCTAAAATACGCCCTAAATAGGAATGGCCAAGATGAAACATCAAACATCTATAGCCCTTAATTTTTTTTATTACTCTTGTAGCAAAACGAGCATATGGCCCACCTGATAGTGAGTGGTTAGCGTCGCCCATGGACGTCAGCAATATCAGGGGCAAAGCCAAGCCGCTGCCTACCATTAAGTACTCTTCACAAGCCTCGTTTGAAGGACATGTTATAGCGCTAACTACGGATACATTAGCAATCCTTTTCGCATTCAATCGTAATGCATATGTGTTTAATGATATCAAATACTCCAGAATGAATGAATACAATAAAATAATAATTTTTTACTGTAATATAAATAAGAAAACATAATTTAAAGCTCTCAATCTCTATTTAAATTAATATTTTAGACAGTATTATTATACTATGCAAAACTGAACCACTCTCTCTACGCTGAATGACAGATGAGTGAATTCGTCTAAGAAAAATCTTTTTAAAACTAAAAAACTTCAAAGTTTTTTTTTTTAAATTCTAAAGGTTTTCTTTTCACATATACGTACATATCTCTGTACATCTCGCAACAGATATCCGCCGTGAGCATAGTTTAATCTCCGACCTATTTCCTGGAGGCGACCACAATTTCCATTCCACGGTTCACGGTTATAGAATTTCAATTTTCCGGGCTACGTAGACTAAAAATTATGTTACGAAATCGGAAAACGGCTTTTTCGAGATCGGTGTGTTTATTTGTACCATCGTACGCCTTCGCCACGGTTATTCCATAAGCAGACTCTTTATATGAAATCCCCACCATAAATCTCATGCCATGGCCTTCTTCAAACAGAGTTGTGAAGCAAAGCAATGAAAAAATTAGTCTTTCTTCGTGGAGGTAATTCGTGAATGTGTGTCAAGCACGGATTATATTAGAAAAATCGGTATCTACCCGCGGGATTCGAACTTCGGCACAGCCACGTCGCTCGATACGAACGCACCGGGCGCACAGTGGGTCGATACTGTGATTTTAGTGACTTAGGGACCAACTTTGTTTTTTTATAAAAAAAATTATGTAGATAGATAGAGCTCGTTAATCTCAATAATAATTGTTTTGGGCAAAAATTACAAAAACTTTATAGTTTGGTCAGAAAAATGTGTTTTGTGATTTTTTTGTATGGAGTGGGTCACATTAAATTAAATTCCTGCTAAGTACCGCGAGGTCCCGCTTTGAAACTTTATTTTCCTTATACCTTGTCTAGTCTACTATCATTTGATGCTTTGAACATGTGCATAAAGTTGCAA